>NW_025767181.1:600000-850439 GCF_003918875.1 Haliotis rubra
CGTTTATAATGAAGCTACGTCTAATTTCAGATTGGTCACTTAAAAAGTGTCCTTTATAATACAATATCGTCGCACACTAATTTGCATACAGCCATGGTCTGTTCCAAATAATTCGTTTTGGACTTGGAAAAAACCGCATTGCTCATTTCTGCACTAATCTCTCCTCAGTAAAGTCCTTTTTCTACGTTTCTTGTGTCCCTACTATTGAGACTGTAGTTAGGCCGAATTTAGTTTAAGAGATATTTCACACTTGTACATATCAACTACATGAATTGTAGTGATAAATGAGAAAATACAGTTTTTTTCTATTTCCGACAGTACTTTATAGTATTATTCTCATTTAAGCGTCTCATCGCTCAAAATCTGAAGCGCACGTAAAAATGCTATGTACCCGACCGTGTTCAGGCGGTTTTCACTTAACAATGTTTCTGTACGGACAAACTATTAAAATGGAAATCTACATTTCTGAATTTTCTATACGGTGACAATTAGGACTACGGAAATATATTATCATTACGATGCATTTGTAGGGGATTGTTACATATTTGAATCTGCAAGTTGCTCGTATGTCATTACGCTGCATAAATACCACTTAAAATGTTGCTTGAAATAAAAGAGTTACCAGCATATAAATATGAAAGAGTTTCCGTTTTTAGCCACTAACGTCAGCATGTTAACTATGCTTTTAAACTTATTTTACTCTATTTTTGTCAGGGTGTGCAATCTTCAGGCAGAAGAACAGATCCTCTAGATTCGTTTTGATTTCGCAAATTTCATATTTGATTTACTCTGTGAAATGCACACTGTCGTCTGTTTAGCATTAGTACCTCAACGAGTGATCAGAATTAATGAATTGAAAACAATCTCTTTCAAAAGTATTATTAGTATTAAAGGTATATTTCTATGTTTTGAACTGCTTATATTTTTTCATTCTATTTCTCAGAAAACTTTATTTTCCAGACGACTGGTCGTGTCAGTCATGAATGGTGTTAACGCAAGGTGAAAGAAACGCTAGTAAAATGTTTATGAACTATAAGGGGAGAATACTCATTTACAGATGGCGCTATGCTTTTCCCCCAACCCGTATGACTGGGTACTTGTCTATCTTTTTACTAATAGTCAATCTATACATTGGAGAACCCGTATTTAGGTGGCGCAACCGATTTCAGTAGACCCACGCTATTTCTTAATATTACACTACTCTTTATGTTTATATCAAAGTAACAAGACAACTATATCATATCTACACATATGTACCAAATAAACTATTATATTTTAAGTGTCAAGAAAACCTTTCCCATAATGCAATGGAGATTTGCAAAACAATCATGGCGTCGAAATTTTCTCTGATGGTCATCCAAGCCAGTTTAATCTGAAGCATCAATTTCGTCTCGAACGGCGGATATCTACTCCTTTTAACGTAAGCATAGAGGATTGTGATATTCAAGTTGTTTTCTGTTACATAAATCATTCTGAATGTTGAAATTCACTCGTTCAATTGTGGATATCGATGTTGTGCAACTGTGACTGGGCTGTGGAATTTTCAGGATGCTTCTGCTCTTGTGTCCCTTTTCCGAAAAATAAATATCATCGTTCTTCCTCTGTGATCATTAAACAGATCATATCACTTCTCCTTCACGGTATTTGTTTTCATAACTACGTACACAGGAGGCTTGATCAGACTGACATTTGACATTTCCAAGTTCGCATTTTAAAAATGGGGACGAAAATGGTTGAACAATGACACTTAGGCCTACATAGTACATTCGCTGGTAGTGTGTATGAATGCAAGATCCCAAGCATTCTGTTGCTTGTCGTAAGAGACAAGTAAGCTCATCTGATCTGATCATGTTCTGTGATATACTGATATTGTTGATGTCATCATACCCAAAAGGCACAGAATGTTCCTCGAAGTATCAACCACATATATTTATTGGAAATAGTTCCTTACGTACCCCACTCCTATTTTATGATTTCATTACTTGTATATCTTTTCTTTGTATTTTTTAAAAAAATAGGTGGACCCAGTGACTCATTTCTATATTTACTTTAACATGTGGACAGGTTATCATGATAATGTGTCCAAATACATGCAAAACACGAATAAATATTTGGTGTCAGGCAAAGGCTTTTGACCCATTATCTGTTTGATTTTCATATTATTTATCTGTATAATTTCCTGTGAGCATAATCTTCCTTTTCAAATGATGTCCACAACCAATTAATCATAACTGGATAGCCAGTAAATAACTAAAATGCTGCCAATCATCCAGTACCCACTGCCCCCAATTTGTTTTTACTGTTACCACACTGAGTTTGTTTATCAGTGTTAAATTGGGAAAATGTCGGAGACCAGCATCATTTTGAATTTTCCCTTCATATTAAGCTGACACTTTGTGAAAGGAAATAATCCGATGTTCCAAGGAATCAAAGTGAAACCCAGGCTGCTCAAATGGTTTGGGGTCCAATGTTCAGAGCAAGTATTATCCTTGCTACTTTGTTGTGTTCATAACTTCTCGTTTTTAACGGTATTGAAAGGCAGTTTTGTCTCATACAATTCCTGAGGAGGGATTCTTTGTCATGTTCATAAAATAAAAGTTTTATTTCCTCATCTGCTTGTTAGACATGGCCTGTTCATTCATTTTCTTTCGTAAAAATTATTTCCCTACAATGCCCTAATTTATTTCAAGAGGCTCAATGTTATTTTCACACGTTCCATTTCTGTACTATTTTAGATTTTGACCATGTTTACCATACTCTTAAATTTGGTTAACATGCACAAAATGCATATTAGTGTATGTAAACTTTTCCTCTCCTGAAACATTTATTATAAAGTTATAAAGTTGTTGTAGAATGCAAGTTATTGTCATATTTTTTGTGATGGCCATAGGGCATGTCCTTCATCATGTTTATGGGTATTAAAGGAAAATATTTAAGTCTGTGGGCTTAGCCTCACATACCTACTTGTAAATAGATTTTAATGAATGGTAAATGACAGGCATACTGAATTACAGACGTAACATGGTAACATTGTTTTCTTTGACAGAATGTCCAGACAAACAACTGATTGGTTTTATGGTCCAGTCATGTGAAACTCTCAAGGTTCTTGTGAGTTGAAGTCATTAGAAAAGCTAATATATGCACCCAACTTCATGTATAATCCATGTCTAACTGCAGAAAAGCACACTGATGCATTTTAAGTACTGAACTTCACAATTTTTATCACATAACAAGAGAGCTTGTTGTCATCATGCTCATGTGACTATATCATTGGTGGTAATTATTCGAATGAGTGCTGCACTAAGTGTGTTAATGCAGTCTCTGAATATTTTTAAGAAAAGAAACAGTCTGAATTGTCTCTTCATATTCAATGTGCATTTTTGTTTTGGTTTGCTTTGCTTTTTAGTCCAGATCATGATGATAGCCAAGTAGTTAGTCATGAAAAAAATAGATAAATATACTAGAGCCATGTATTCTGCAGTGAGACATACATGTATCCCCAACCCTGCTGATGTATTCAGTGACATGTACATGATAGCAGTTATACCTAACACCTTGCTTCATACTATCATAGATGCAGTTAATCATTGTAATAAAGATTCACCATGTGGGGATTCAAGGTTGGAGCAGGTTCCCAGGAACCCATGCTGGTCTGACTATGGGTATTCTGGGTTAGAACTGGTCCTGAACCTAGTTGGCCCTAGCACCACTATTTGCTGTACAGAGTAGTGTCCCTTAGGTTCAAATCCTGGTTCCTTAACTTTTCAAGGTTTGTTAGCACCAAACCCATACATGTTGGTTTCACCAAACATGTAAACATCTGTGTATCATTTCAGGATTTCTTCATTTTACACAGACATTAACATATGATCTAGTTGGTCAGACATGATCACTCATGCCTCTCACAGACTGTCACAGACACACATGAATATCAAAGTCTGAGTGTTACAGTCAATTTCCATGTTGAAACAATAAGTTAACTTGAAATCTGTACATAAAAGAATTTGGTTCGTAAGCAACAGACTACAAACAAATGGGATACAATGTACCAATGTATTAGACAATTATCAAGGTTTACAAATCAATACATTTGGTCAGACACATGAGCACTGATGCTACTCTAGTTACTCTCAGTCAGACACATATCACTGTAGATGACTGTCTATGGGTTTAACTGTTTTGGTATTTGTATTGTGTTTCATGAAAACTCATTTTTGTATAGAGGGCTCAGCATCTAATCAACTTGACAAAAAAATCTTCTTTTCAAGTCACTTGGAATATGTAATCTAAAATAAATCTGCAGTATGTTATTTGCTTGACACATCTTACCCTGCTTAACAGAGCGTTTTAATAAATGCTGTCATGTTCAGTAAGAAAGATGAATATCTATGGAGTTGACATTAATATCATGTTAATGATGTCTTCTCTTTGTTATAATGTGGACTGCAATGTATTTTACATTGAGAAGTTGTAAACATGGTAGATATAATTCAGACGTGAGCTGCATGTATTCAAAGTTCAAGTATGTTTTGAATGCAACGTACAATCATGTATGCTTGACTAGATTACAAAATAGAGTATTTAATGAACATGATGATCTTGACCCCTTTCTGATCCGTGGTGCTAGTTGAGAATCTGCCTTGAGGCTGGTCCAGCATGATAGTGGTGATAGGTATTGATAGAGCTGATGGAGGGCCTCCCTGGGGCTCGCTTTCCTTTATGATATAACACGGTGATATTTGCCTATGTCCACTGGCCACACAAGGTGACTCATGTCTGTCAGGCCTCGCTGCCCACAAGGAGAATGTGCTCTGTCACATCACCACTCACTGGATGTCTCACTCCAGGCTTTTGTCACCGACTCCACGCTCTGTTGTGTTGAGTCTCCACAACAGTGTTGTTATTTTGGCAGTTGGTAGACTTGACAATGGTAAAGTATCAGGTTACTCAGTTCAATGTTTATTTTTACTGTTTACCTATTTGCTTCTGATCAAACGTTGTTATGTACCTGGTGTTTGATGTCACGACACTGATGGCAGCGTAATGCAGCAGCTTGGTAGGTTCTGCTGATTTGTTGGGTAACCATGTTTATTATTGTCGTGACCTTTTGCATTTAGAATGAGGACATCTCAGTCAACCTTAGCAGGATTATTGTACATTTAATCATAATATTTTCCAAACATTGAATATAACTTGGTGTTCCATATGCTCATTGTCGTTCATCTAGTTTTCAGTATTTTGAAATGTGCAATAAGCTCCGTTCCACCCCAAGATATTTTAACCTTTTTGTTGATGTATGAGACTTTGGACATACCAAATTGTTGTGGATGACCCTAGAGTGTGTTGTCAGGAGTAGAATGTAGTTTTTGTAAGCTGACAAATAGTAGTTTCAGGATATTGCTGTAGTAACCGTGTCCTGTGCTACCCTCTATAAACAATTTTTATATTGACTTGTTATGCTACAGAGCTCCATCGTGTTTTCCTGATACCAATAGATTCCCATTTCAGAACATGCCACACTAACTAACCAGCTATCAGTTTACTTTGAAGTGAAACATATCAAAATCAAAATGGTTTCTTCAGCAGAGATATGGTTACCTAAACCAGTTCAGAACACTGTCAACATCTAGTGTTTGTATGTGTGTAACTTTATGTAGTTCTGACAAACAAAACAAGATAATATTGATATATTAATCGATGAATACCTTGTGTATTCAATTGTTTCCAAATGTTCTCATTGAGTGTGTGTATCTGTTATGCCTATGTGTGTTTCAGTCTCGGGGCCAGTTAAGCGTACCAGCTGGCCAGCGGACATTGCCGTCGTCAGGTCCACCAATCTAGCAGTAGGAGCAGAACTGGGATGGCCTGTCGGAGGCATTGCTCACATAGTCATAGGGAGCATAGAGATCATAGAGACCATAGAAGACTATATGATAGTAACAGTGATGAGGACACAGACTTCTCGGAGACGGATGACAGAAAGAAAACCTGCATAAAAAGAACAAGGTATGATTGTATCATTCGTTCGTTGTAGGCTCTCTGGTTCGAATGTATATAGGACAGTTGTAAGAGGCAACATAATGGATCCAGTAGTGACACACTCAGGTTCTTGATTGTGTGTCATTGGATCTTGACGGCATGGATCAGGGATCAACCAAGGTGTGCCTGATAAAAATGTGATTATTTAACAGGCCGCTGTCATGTGGCTGGCATATTGCCGAGTGTGGCATACAGTATCACGTGTACAAGCACCCTTAAGTTTGCTGAGGATAAGCTAATGGAAGGTGAAGAGTTGCTACTGCCTCATGACGTAAGAATTCACTCACAGCATTTGCATGATGTGGCCTACAGTTTCCTGTCATGTGAAAGGCACCCCACACTCTATTAATTAACCCCCACCAAACAGTACTTGCTCCATAATATTTCATTGAGCATATGCAGTGTTTCTGCGGGGCCAAACATGAGCTTGGACATCAATCTTGAAAAAAAAACATTGACCGGTGGACCCTACCCCACGACTTAAATTCCAGTGATGTTAAGCTTGACACGCAGCTATTCATTCTGTACTGTGCTAAAGGGATAACAACAGACGTCTGAGAGGGCCTGAAAATTATAGGTGTTGCGACACTTTATTCTATGTGTATATTTCTTGCCTGGAGCAGTGCTAGCATGGATGTTAAGTCATGTAATACATGTCATGTGAAGAACTGCAGCTTAGTACTTCATTCTCTCACCACCTCACTCTGTTTTCAGTACAATTGGGCAACCTGCCAGATCCAAACCTTGTCTGGTAAACCGTGTCCGCTCTCTGAGCTTAGAGAACACGAGCAGCAACGAGGAGGGCGGGGCATCTGATGGTCGTAGTGCCTCATCCATGCCTTTCTATATGAGTCGTAGTTACATGCAGTCGGGAGAGGTGGGTTCAAGTCGCAGTCAGAAAGTGTGTTCCCGCTTGTCGGGTTCCTCCAAGAACTACTTTACGCTGGACTACGGGGAGCAGGCCATGGCCGCTCCTAACTTGTCCTGCAATGTTAACATGAATATGAACATTAAGATGAATGGACCTTGTGCTGCATCAACAACCAAGGGAGAGAGACTTACACTTGTTGTAGATGAGACACGATTTGTCATTGATCCGGAACTCTTCAGGGCAAGGCCAGAAACCATGCTTGGAAGGTAAGACAGGAAATGGCATTTACTCTTTCATGCTTTCTGAATATTTATGTGACTATGACCACCAAAAAGTGTTGCCACACTCATCAGTGAGTGTAACTTGTTTGTAACTATGTCTTGTTTTGCAGAATGTTCACGTCATCACTAGAGAACAAATTCACACGTCCAAATGAGAGGGGAGAATATGAAGTAGCTGAAGGTATCTCTGCCACAGTGTTCAGGGCTATTCTAGTAAGTGTTATCATTCTATGCCATTTTTAAGGGCTATTCTAGTGAGTGATATCCTTCTCTGCCAGTGTTCAGGGCTATTCTAGTGAGTGATATCCTTCTCTGCCAGTGTTCAGGGCTATTCTAGTGAGTGATATCCTTCTCTGCCAGTGGTCAGGCCTGTTCTAGTGAGTGATGTCCTTCTCTGCCAGTGTTCAGGGCTATTCTAGTGAGTGATATTCTTCTCTGCCAGTGTTCAGGGCTATCCTACTGAGTGTTATCATTCTCTGCAGGTGTTGAGAGCCCCGTTCCTCAAAGTGATCACAGTGCTACGACAGTTGTAAGTCAATGTTAAAGTATGGGAGTTACGATCATCTTAGCACTTCAATCATTTTCTGAACATGGTCAGGGCTGTTCTAGTGAAATATCCTTCTACACAATACTGTATGCTCAACACTCTTACACTCATCACCTTTACACTCAACACTTGTACTCTGATCCTTTGCACACGCATCACTTGCACATTCATCACTTGTACCATTGTCCTTTCTGCACTTAACTTGCCCTTGCTTTTTAAGCTCAGCACTTGTACAATCATCACTTGTCCACTTAACACTTGTACAATCATCATTTTGTAGAGTCATCCTTGTACAATCATCACTTGCACACTTGAACGCACTTGCATACCATCACTTCAGCACTTGTCGCTCAACACTTGTACTAATCATCACTTGTACACTGTACACTCATCACTTGTACACTCAACGCTTGTACACTCATCACTTGTACAATCATCTCTTGTACACTCATCACTTGTACAATCATCTCTTGTACACTCACGGAACACTTGTACAATCATCACTTGTACACTCAACACGGCAGCGCACAGCGGAACACTTGTACAATCATCACTTGTACACTTAAGCGCTTGTACACTCAACGCTTGTTCACTACACTCAACACTTGTACAATCGCTGCCTTGTACAATCATCGCGCTGGTATCTCTTGGTACTCAACACTTAGCGGCCTTGTACACTTAACATATGTAATACTCACTTGTACATCATTGTACATCACTTGTACACTCATCACTTGTACACTTAACACTTAACACTTGTGTACACTCAACACTTGTACAATCATCACTTGTACACTTAACACTTGTATATTTACACTCATCACTTGTACACAATACATCACTTGTACAATTAACCAATCAACACTTGTACAATCATCGCTTGTACATCATCTCTTGTACACTCAACACTTGTACAATCATCCTTGTCATCACTTGTACAATTATCTCTTGTACACTCAACACTTGTACAATCATCACTTGTACACTTAAAACTTGTACACTCAACACTTGTACAATCATCACTTGTACACTTAACGCTTGTAAACTCAACACTTGTACAATCATCACTTGTACAATCATCACTTGTACACTTAACACTTATACACTCAGCACTTGTACAATCAACACTTGTACAATTATCACTTAACACTTGTACACTCAACACTTGTACACTCATCACTTGTACAATTATCTCTTGTACACTCAACACTTGTACAATCATCACTTGTACACTCATCTCTTGTACACTCAACACTTGTACAATCATCACTTGCACACTCATCACTTGTACAATTATCTTGTACACTCAACACTTGTACAATCATCACTTGTACATAATACCTGATCATCCTTGTACACTCAACACTTGTACAATCATCACTTGTACACTTAATGCGCATAAACTCAACGCTTGTACAATCATCCTTGTACTTACGCTTGCACTCTCATCACTTGTACATCAACCATTGTACATATTGATCCTTGTACACTCATCACTTGTACACTCAACACTTGTACAATTATCATTTGTACAATTATCTCTTACACTCAACACTTGTACACTCATCACTTGTACAATTATCCTCTTGTACACTCAACGCTTGTACAATCATCCTTGTACACTCATCTCTTGTAAACTCAACACTTGTACAATCATCACTTGTACACTCAACCTTGTACACTCAACACACTTGCACACTCAGCGCGCTTGAACGCGCACCTCAACAATATCATATCACTTGTACACTCAACACTTGTACAATCATCTCTTGTACACTCAACGCGCTGAATTCATCCTTGTACACTCAACACTTGTGTCAATTGTACATTCATCACTTGTACACCAAGTCAACGCGTACACTCAACGCACCTTGTACAATCATCACTTGCACACAACACTTGTCATCACTTGGCTACAATCATCACTTGTACACTCAAACACTTACTACAATCATCCTTGTACACTCAACACTTGTACAATCATCAGAGTGGCCACTCCAGCTCTTTGTACACTCAACACTTGCACATAATCATCGCTTGTACACTCAACACTTGCACAATCATCGCGACTTGCGCACTCAACACTTCATCTTTGTACACTCAACACTTGTATGTGTTTCAGCATGGTGACCGTGAGTGTCACATCGTAGTGCTTACAGAGGAGGATATAGTAGAATGGGATGATGACTATCCTCCTCAGATGGGGGAAGAGTACTCCCAGAGTAAGTGTTTGTCTCTTGTCTCCCATCATCATAAATACTTGATGGATAAAGCACTATCACTTGTATCTAAACATATCACTAAATATCTGAAGATGTTGATAGGTGAACTTTGTCAACCTTGTACCATAATGAGACCAAACTTTTACATCTTGGAAATTGCCTCAATCTATGTGTAATGGATGAAGTGTAATGTCTGTTTAGTGTCATTAACACCTGTAACAAAATTTCTGACAATCATAACCTGATGTTTTTTCTGTATTTAGTTTTATTGGTAAAGACATTATCTAGTTTAATATTTTCTTTTCCATTACAGTTATCCACAGCACAGCTATGTACAGATTCTTTAGATATATAGAAAATAGAGATGTTGCCAAGCAGGTTCTCAAAGAACGTGGTTTGAAGAAAATTAGACTTGGCATTGAAGGTGAGGACACTTGCATATATGCTATTCTATGGGCAACTGACACTGTACTGAGTACCATGCTTGTCATGTAAAGGCAACTATGTGAGGTTGAGATTTCTTCAGATTCAGTAGGTTGGGTGACCTAACCAGGGGAGATCATCCTTCTGCCTGGGTCACAGGAGTGTTCACAATACCTAGTGTCCACCAACTCATATGTAGAGGTCAAGTAGATAGAATGTAGGATCTCCTTAGTAGGGTGTTGGATCCTGACTCATGAACTCCACCACCTTAGTGCCTGGACCAGTCTAATATTGCTGTGGTGTGGCATTCACATCTCTATCAGCTGGACCTGGATGGTGTGGCATACCCTGACATCTCATATCAGTAGTGGCCGCTTTGGCTGTTGCCTTCTGACAATAAACAAGTTACACCTTGTTCCTTGCTCAAATGTAATATTAGATTAATGCTATGTCACTGTTCCTATATGTGTGTTGTTCATCTGACATCCAATGACAGCTGTATGACTGTTCCTGCCTGTGTACAGTGCATCACACATTAGATGACAGTTGTGTCACTGTTCCTCTATGTATTTAATGTATCATGATATTCCCAACTTGTGTTCCAGGCTATCCAACCAACATGGAGAAGGTGAAGAAGAGACCTGGTGGACGCCACAGGAAGGTATGTTAGTGGTCATCTGTTGGCATTTTACTCATGCAGAGAGTTGTAGAGGTATTGCAGGGTGAAATTACTTTAGAGGTGTGCAGGGTCTCTCACTGTCTGTGAACAAATCCATAAATTTTCAAAGAGATATTCAGAAGAGCATGTCTGACTCTAGGAACAGTCTCCTACCCATCCTCCTCACATTGCCCAGAGTGGAGGATCATCAGGGACAGATTGACCACACAGTTCTTGATACTAATAGAAACCTATCAGTGGGGTGTCACAATTTCTGCTAAGGTCACTCTAAGTTATCATTCACCTGTTTAACAGATCCTACCTTTTGAATTTTTCCCACTCGAAATAGAAGGTTTGCCCCAAGTTTTGTACATCACATAAAAACAGGCGACTCATCATGCTCGAAATTCTAATCATTGCTGTTACTGACATGATAGCCTTTTAATGGCCTAATTATCTCCATACAGCCAATTCAATTGTTCCTTGAATCTATTGCTTCATTTGTTCTGTCCTGAATATGTCATTATATGCCAAAGGTGTTGTCTCATTGCACACTCTTTTGACCACCAATTTGTTCATCCTAGGCTTAAGCACGTAATAGGTGCTCCTGATACTGCTGCTATTAACACAACTCCCACTCCCTCCAGTGTTAAACCCAGCTCACTCACTCCTTTCTGTCTCCTGCAGTCATCTACAACTATGTTCAGAGGCCTTTTCTTCGCATGTCGTGGGAGAAGGAAGAAGCCAAGAGTCGCCACGTGGACTTCCAGTGCGTTAAATCAAAATCTATCACCAACCTAGCGGCAGCTGCCGATGCTTCACACGACCAGGGTATTGTTCAACAGGACCAGGATGGAACTATCAACGTTATTCCACCCCAGCCCTCCCCTTCCGAGCCATACCCAGATGTACAGCTGCCACCAGAGGGCGATGCCGACTGACTAGCTGGAGTTCATTACTGCTGCTGTTTTGCGGATGCATGTTTAAAATAACTGTGAAACCCTAAATGCAACTTTGGAGTGTTCAGTGTGCTTTTCCAGAAAATGCTATGATACAGTCTCGTATGTCAAGTAAATCTCCATGTTGACTGATCGTAGAAAAGACCAAATTATTGTATTTGTTGAAGTAATACTGGTGGTGGTGGTGGTAAGCATTGGGCATCTGAACAACTGGCTAGATAGGTGAATCTGTGTCCTTCATACAAGTGCCTCCTTCAAGAGCCATAGTAGTCACTGTTGCATTTGGAGCTTCAGATAACAAGATGGAAAGAAAAGAACATATTTCACGTTTAATACAGGTAAATTGTTGTGAAATTTGTTAACTTTGTGTCACATGTCCAGTTTCTACTGCCATGATGGAGCGGTATCTCTGTTACAAGTCTTCATGTGACATGTTTAACGCTCGTCGCTGCTGGCCCAACTTGAAGTGTGTTCTTTTCTTCATCCCCACAAAACAGAAAAAGAATAAAGAGAGTTCCCAGTTATGATATTTTGAACTGTATTACATGTTTCAATGTGTTCACTTCTTACAATTACATAGATCTATGGTATGTTTTCCTTAATTTATCTGTACATGTTGAGTACCTGTTAATATATATATATATATACACAAGTTTCAGTGTATGAGGAGAAATATATACCCTTAAAAGTGTGTTATGGTATTTGTTAGACGAACCAAAAATAGAGCTTTTTGACAGCCAAATATTTCTTGAAAAGATTGGGTTCTTTCATTTTGATTAATCAAAGATTGGTTTGTAAGTTCTCACTCATGTTCAACAGTCATTTTCAACAATTGTGCCGGAGATACGTTTATATAAAAGTTTGTTTTTATCAATGCTCCAAGACTTTGAAAAGTTCTGTTAAATATCCGTCACAATGTTAAAGCTGATAATGATGTAGTCACAGTATGTGATCTGTGGTGTTAGAACTAAGTACTGATAAGTAGATAAGATACCAGCTTCAGTCTCCTCCAGGAATGTATGGCCAACCACTTCATGGTTCTATATGTATGATTGTCATCTATTTACGCACAATATATCTGTAATAACATTTGTAATCATTTTGAATATAGCCAATTATAGTATTTGCTGCTGATTTTTATCATGGTGTATTTTCTATCCATGATGATGATGTTGTCATACAGAGGAATGATTTGATGTAAATGGCATGTAACATGGAGTGACATTTTACAGTGTGAGTTGTACTTGTATGTCTCAAGTTCATTCATATTGCATTGTTGTACTTAGGATATTATACACAGAGTATGTTCACAGTATAAGTGCTCCAGAATTTTGTCTTTCGTATGTCATTTGAGTGAGTCGCATTGGTCAAGTCAGTCTTGATAGTCTCTTCCTACAAAAACACTGGTCATACAAGAAATTGTTGACGTAAAATAGCCCGAGTGAACTTCAAGAAGGATGAGATTGAGGCAGAGTTGAGCTCACTGATCCATCAAGCTGGTGACATTCAAGTTTATTCTACTTTCCGCCTTTGTAGATTCCCACTATTCCACTAGCCCAAGACTAGTACATTGTACTGAGGACAAGTAGGAATCTCATTGGCTTGTAGGAATCTCATTGGCTTGTAGGTTTCAGGGCTATAATTCAGAACCAGTTCAAGTCTCATCCAGTAGAAGTACACATTCAAGCAGGACTCGCTGCAAACTCTGACTACTGGTGTAATACTGTCTCCCATCTTCAAATATTGAATTTCTTAGATTGTACTTTTTCAAGTAAGGACTTTTTATTTATTTGTTGGATGGGTTACCGTCAGTCATTACCATATGTCATCCTTTTTCACACTTCTTTATAAATATGTTTGTTGAATGACAAGGAATTCCTGTTCTTTTCTATTCCTTATGCTTGACTTTGATCTCAAAGCACACATGTAATCAGCCTTAAGAGTCACTTCGTGCTAAGTACAGGGTGATCCAAATACCATTTTAATGTCAGAGTGTTCCACTATATGTTCAAGTGCAGCATAGTGGGGAACAACTGCCATCGAAGCTGTTACCAACTGTGTTGACAAAGCTACTTTGAGTGTAGATCTTCAAACCATGTGTGTTGATGAACTGATGAGACTGTCGATTTTTTTAAGGTCAAAATGTATTTTCTGTACTGCTATTGAAAGTATATTTATTACAAACCAGAATCTATTCAGAGACTGTCTGTATGACATGTTTGTATTAGCAACAGCTCAGAATATCCTGATTTCCAATGTTGTTAATACATTTTTTTCACTGTATGTCCAGCAAGGCACTGGAACATGAAACATATTGATCAGCCTAGTTGTAGCAACATGTAATTCCGCCAGGTTGTCATTCATTTTGAGTCTATGTAAAGACCTACATGTATGATATGGTCTGAACATGAAGAAAGTATTATTACATGCTCATGTGGAAGGATGTTTGTAAGTATCACAGTGTTCAAATGAACCAGTCAAAAGGCATATTCCTAGACAATGGGCTATATTTGGAGGAATATTAAAGCTGTCTGTGAAGGTTTTGTTTGCTGCAAATCGGGTGAGAAATCCCATGGTTAATAGTCATGGTAAATGAGGCAGAGATATTTGGGGTATATTGTGCCAGTGTAAGCAGAATGCTTGTTGAAGCTGGTATTAAAGACCCCATGTCTCTAACACTGTTGTGTTAATGAATTCTGTGGAATAACATTGTCTTGTATGTAACAAAGCTGTATTAATGAAGACTTTAATAACGTTATCTTACATGTAACACAATTGTGTTTGAGAAAACTGTGGAATAACACTGTTGTGTTAATGAAAGGCTGTGGAGAGTTCAATGGTGCTTGTATTACCGTGTATATTTTGTACAGTTGTCTCACTAGTATGTTGTCTTGTATTCAGCTTTTTATATCGGTAGCCATCCTCCTGCAGGGTATTAGATAGTGCCAACCAAACACTCATGTAGACTGACATTTCTTGTGATGGTTTACCAAAGATTGCCAGCTTAGTGTGTGTGGTATTGTGGCTGTCTTGTGAGCACTGGCAGAGGAGTTGGCCATTAGTGCTGTCCACATCTGACAGGAGTTGTTTCGGTTGTGAGTGATGCCAACTGAAGGACTGTTTGCTTTCATGCTTGACATGTGTGTATATTTTTATTAAGTGGATACATTATGAGAGATATATGCTTTGAAATGTAATGGATGATCATGTAAGAATTCTTTTATTACGTTACTTTATATACATGCTGCATCATTACTGACATCTTGTTCTGAGAAAATGTAAAATAATGACCGTCTTTCAGAAAGTTTATGAGATTTAGTTTAAAAACAGATCTCTAGTACTAAATGTGATCAGAAACAGATTTATTCAAATCGCTGAAATCGCTGTGCCAGTTGATGATTTTTACAATAGCACTAGGCCGTTGACGTCATGGATGTCAGTGACAGACACAGTTGTACATAAGGTGTCCCACATCTCACTTGGTACACAGTATCCAGTCATGTAGTCTCACTGTCATCTATATTTAACACCCACCCACCCACCCATGATCACACTAGAAACTTCTCCTTTACCTTCCCTATTGATTCCTCCATGCATACAGGTCTGATGTTTCACTGTAAGGGAATGGTCAGCACTTGGTTGATGTGGCCTTGTAGAATACCTCACCCACAGCATAATCACTGTCTCTGAAATGTTCTCAACACTTTTCTTTCTTCTGTTTCAAGAAACGTTCAGCACTGTTCCTAACTGCAGAATTTGTTAAATTACCCCATCCTCCTTGCTGCCAACACAACACGTATGGCTGACCTCTCAACAGCTACAGCACACTTGTCCTCAGTCCGACATGCTACAGCAGCCATGTCCTCACAATTCTACAGATACATGACTTGCTACAGCCGCCTTATCTTAGTACATGCTACAACTACAGCAGACCTGTTCTCATGACATGTTGCAGCCGTAGCAACTCAGAACTACGTTACAGCCTCAATTACCTTGTCCTCAGTACCACACGCTACAGTGTCAACAGCTGCAGAAGCATCGAGCTTTGCACATTATCATTGTCTAATAAAACATTAATCACTGACTGTGTTTTTGTCGTTTTGTATACCCAAGTATTTCATCAAAAACACGACAGGTTATAACAGATACTGGAAATGTTTATGTGAAGTATTTCATTGTAAGAGTGAGGTCATGGTATAGAGAAACTGAATTGATCCTGTGTAATTATGGGAATTTAGATTTAAAGAAAATTTATATGTGCTGCTGCAAAAGTGAAGAGTGCTCATAAATATTGCAGGACTGGATTATTTGTATTGAAACCATCCTTGTGGTGCTATAATTGTTCCATTGGGAAGATGAGAGTTCTTGACATCATCCGAAAGCTACACATGCAACGTGTTTCCGAACACACTAACAGTTAGGTCCGTGAAACACTGGGCCGAGACGTGTACTCTTTCATGTCAACATGACCAAACGGTGCTGAATGAAAAACGCAGCAGAGTCAGTCGAGGCAATATGACCTTTACTTGGTTTACTGACAGAGGACCAACGGCGCTTGACAGGTGAGGTGAGGTGAAATTGGGTTTAACGTCGTGCTTGAGAATATTTCGCTCATATAACGACGTGCATGCGTGTGTATGTGTATTTGTGTCTGCTTGTACTAGCCCAGACTTAAGCTGGTTTTATAGTGCTAGCCCACTGAAATACCATGCCGCAGTGAAGCATGAATACCCTACTCAGACACATTATACTGACTCCGAGCCCACCAGTCCTTCTTGTACCCATTAATGCCGAGCGCCAGGCAGGGACCAACAAGAACCATATTCTAACGTCTTTTGGTATGACGCGGTCGGGGATTGAACCCGCGACCTTCCACTCTCCGGGAGGACGCTCTAACCACTACATCTATATATTGATGACTTGCTTGATAACGGTGTTAGAACCTACACCGAAACGTCGCTCTCACAGCTATAAAGAAGTTGTTCATCCATATATTGTGATCCTTCCTTGGTTCTCTTATTGTGTGCAGGGCAATTCACGTCTGTCTCATCAGATGGATGTTAGCACATGGCAAGTGGATAACTAAAATACTAAAATATGAACATTTAATCAAGCACCGCCCTTTTTCTGTATGGTAAGCAGGAAAACACAACATGTGTAAGCTTTGAAAAACTTGACTCTGATGAAGACAAAAAACAGGTGAAAATGAAATTTGGTAACAGTTTACTTGCAATCTGAGAGGAATACACAAAAATCGTGAATATCAACGACGGAAAGTAAGGTCACCATGACTAAGAGACAACACTCAGTGTCCCACAGTTTCTAAAATAGTAATTGTATGCACCACCACTGGCGACCCCTTCAGTACCTGGTATAGCTGGCCCTGGTGTAGTCTCCTCCTCGTACTAGCAATCAAGCGTGGAATTTTCAGCATCGGAATCCTCTTCCATAGAATTCCTGCGTCAGTTCCTCCACATTTTGAACGTCTCTAGTTTGAATGTGCCGTCCATGATAGCCCCAAAGACGCTCGATGGGGATGCTCCTTGCAATGACGTGCTGCAAAATGAGCGATCATCTGTGAATATCGGACGAACTGGCAAGGGGGTAGTTATCAAAATGTGGCATGACGGCGGTATCCAGCACTTCTTGTTGATAACGTTGACCATTGCGTGTCCCTGGGTATCCAGCACTTCTTGTTGATAACGTTGACCATTGCGTGTCCCTGGGTATCCAGCACTTCTTGTTGATAACGTTGACCATTGCGTGTCCCTGGGTATCCAGCACTTCTTGTTGATAACTTTGACCATTGAGTGTCCCTGGGTATCCAGCACTTCTTGTTGATAACGTTGACCATTGCGTGTCCCTTGGTATCCAGCACTTCTTGTTGATAACGTTGACCATTGCGTGTCCCTGGGTATCCAGCTCTTCTTGTTGATAACGTTGACCATTGCGTGTCCTCTGGTATCCAGCACTTCTTGTTAATAACGTTGACCATTGACGTCCCTGGGTATCCAGCATTCTTGTTGATAACGTTGACCATTGAGTTCCCTGGTATCCAGCACTTCTTGTTAATAACGTTGACCATTGCGTGTCCCTGGGTATCCAGCACTTCTTGTTGATAACGTTGACCATTGCGTGTCCCTGGGTATCCAGCACTTCTTGTTAATAACGTTGACCATTGAGTGTCCCTGGGTATCCAGCACTTCTTTTGATAACGTTGACCATTGCGTGTCCCTGGGTATCCAGCACTTCTTGTTGATAACGTTGACCATTGCGTGTCCCTGGGTATCCAGCACTTCTTGTTGATAACGTTGACCATTGCGTGTCCCTGGGTATCCAGCTCTTCTTGTTGATAACCTTGACCATTGCGTGTCCTGGGTATCCAGCACTTCTTGTTGATAACGTTGACCATTGCGTGTCCCTGGGTATCCAGCACTTCTTGTTGATAACGTTGACCATTGAGTGTCCCTGGGTATCCAGCACTTCTTGTTGATAACGTTGACCATTGCGTGTCCCTGGGTATCCAGCACTTCTTGTTGATAACGTTGACCATTGAGTGTCCCTGGGTATCCAGCACTTCTTGTTGATAACGTTGACCATTGCGTGTCCCTGTGTATCCAGCTCTTCTTGTTGATAACGTTGACCATTGCGTGTCCCTGGGTATCCAGCACTTCTTGTTGATGACGTTGACCATTGCGTCCCTGGGTATCCAGCAACTTCTTGTTGATAACCTTGACCATTGCGTGTCCCTGGGTATCCAGCTCTTCTTGTTGATAACGTTGACCATTGCGTGTCCCTGGGTATCCAGCTCTTCTTGTTGATAACGTTGACCATTGCGTGTCCCTGGGTATCCAGCTCTTCTTGTTGATAACCTTGACCATTGAGTGTCCCTGGGTATCCAGCACTTCTTGTTAATAACGTTGACCATTGAGTGTCCCTGGGTATCCAGCACTTCTTGTTGATAACGTTGACCATTGAGTGTCCCTGGGTATCTAGCACTTCTTGTTGATAACGTTGACCATTGCGCGTCCCTGGGTATCCAGCACTTCTTGTTGATAACGTTGACCATTGAGTGTCCCTGGGTATCCAGCACTTCTTGTTGATAACGTTGACCATTGCGTGTCCCTGGGTATCCAGCACTTCTTGTTGATAACGTTGACCATTGCGTGTCCCTGGGTATCCAGCACTTCTTGTTGATAACGTTGACCATTGCGTGTCCCTGGGTATCCAGCACTTCTTGTTGATAACGTTGACCATTGAGTGTCCCTGGGTATCCAGCACTTCTTGTTGATAACGTTGACCATTGAGTGTCCCTGGGTATCCAGCACTTCTTGTTGATAACGTTGACCATTGAGTGTCCCTGGTATTGTAATAAAATCTAATGAAAAGCACATCATCACTGAGCCACCGCCAAAGGGTTCAGCTGCATGTACAATCTCCTGATGATATGCCTGAGTTCGATACGCGACAGCGGCCGACGTGTAGAAGACAGCGACTATGTCAGAACAATTAACCTTACGCCATGTCCTCAAGGTGCAGTGCAGCTTTCACGCCAAATGTTCCCGTGTGAGGAAGGACATTTGACGTTCCATCGGACCAGCCGGCCGCAACCTCCTTCCAATGGTACTGGTGGAGAGTCGGACCGTGTCAGTCTTCGGCATGTGTCATTAGATTGCGTCTTGCCAGACGTATTTGGACTCGGTCCTCATTGTCATTGGTCTTCCTCGATCTTCTTGGACGGTCCTTTATTTCACCGGTGGTCACAAGTTCCTCGCAAGTCGTCTAAAAACTGTGTGGCTAATGTTCAACTCAGCACCGATGTTGCAACAGGATATCCGTGTCATGCATGTTTAGTACTGCGGTCCTTTATAACAGTTCAGACAACTGTATCGAAGATATTGGAATTATTGAATTCATACCCCAACGTGCTTGGCGCCTTGGCAGTATGATTACACAATGCCATTTAGAAAGTGGTCAAATGTAACAAATGTAACATACTAAGAAAGTGCAATCCCAAACATAACATATGTTGCCTTGGCAGTATGTCAACATGCGACCCGTAGATGTTCAGTATCCTCGGGTAGGATTGCCTGTTTCGACCAACATGTTTTTATTGCCCTTGGATTGAGGTGGTGCTAAATATATTAATGTGTATGTGTATATTTCTATCAGAGTATCTGGGACAGTGTCACAATAGTGTCCTACTGTGTATGGTACAGTGTCGGAAAAGGTCAGTAAAGTCGGATACGGTGTCAAGTGTCGTAAAAAGTAATTTTAGTCTCAGCGAAATGCTAGGGCAGTGTCAGTACAGTGTCCCATACAGTGCCGGTTACAGTGTCCCGTACAGTGTCGGTTACAATGTCCCGTGCTGTGTCGGTTACAATGTCCCGTACAGTGTCGGTTACAATGTCCCGTCCAGTGTCGGTTACAGTGTCCCGTGCAGTGTCGGTTACAATGTCCCGTACAGTGTCGGTTACAGCGTCCCGTACAGTGTCGGTTACAGCGTCCCGTACAATGTCGGTTACAATGTCAACACAATACCAAGATTGTGTTGGTTACAGTGTCAGAACATTGTTGGGTACAGTTTGCTGGACAGTGCTGGAGACGGGCGTGACCGGCCGGCTGTGTGGAGTGTTGTGGAGGGTGGCCCGACATTGGAGAGAGCTCCT
The DNA here is from genome assembly GCF_003918875.1 of Haliotis rubra. Lineage (NCBI taxonomy): Eukaryota > Metazoa > Mollusca > Gastropoda > Lepetellida > Haliotidae > Haliotis > Haliotis rubra. Next base: position 620,670 of record NW_025767181.1, read on the forward strand.
CTGCTGTGATTTATAACTCATCGTGGCATGTTTATTGTAAGAATGTTTCCCTGTTACCCTATGTAAATAGTTTACATTATCTACCCTTGACACATGCCGGATGCCAGTTTCAAACACCCACACTTGTGACATCCAGCGGGTAGCGAGACTAGGTCACCAGACCATCGGACTCCAGGACTGAGGATCGGATGGCCTGACTCGGTGGTTCTGCGTGTCATTGCGCCCAGATGTTCATCACCCTATCAACCACTGGTCTGACTAGCTCGGAGACGAGTATCAACAGTCAATAGTTGGTTGGCTGCTTGTTTAACGCCGCACTCCGTAATATTCCAGCTTTATGACGGCGGTCTGTAAATAATCGAGTCTGGGCCAGACAATCCAGTGATCAACAGCATGAGCATCGATCTACACAATTGGGATACGATGACATATGTCAACCAAGTCAGCGAGCCTGACCACCCGATCCCGTTAGTCGCCTCTTACGACAAGCATGGGTTGCTGGAGATCTATTCTCACCCGGATCTTCACGGGTAGCGAATTCAAGGATACGGTGTATACGGTTGTCCATAACATTGAACACTGTGTCGCAAAAAGATGAAAGTCCACAACACAAGTGTGATGCCCGCATGAAATACCTGTTTTGTTTGTTCCACAGGCAATATCACATGCTTAATGTCAGTGAGGGTCACATAGCAGGACACGTTCATGTGGCATCTGAAGAATCAGTGCTCAGAAAAGGATGAATGGAGAGTGAATTCTCAAGTGTATTGTTTCATCACACTGGTACTGTATATACTATGTGACGTGGCTGCTATCGCAGACCATCACAGGAGCTGTATTTAGTAGAATTATTTAGAATGTATATACAGACACATTACCGCCACACACGCGGCAGATACTGGCCGGTTGATCCAAGAACTCTTTGCTCGTTCCTGTCAGGGGTGGTGGGGTAGCCTACATAAAGTGTTTGCTCTTCACACGGAAGACCTGGGTTCGATTCCACATATGGGTACAATGTGTGAAGCCCATTTCTGCTGTCCCCTGCCATGATATTGCTGGAATATCGCTAAAAGCGGCGTAAAACCATACTCACTCATTTCTGTTAATGAACTTTGCATGATTTGCAAATTTCAGTAACAGGAAAGAGTTTATTAACCTCCTGCACATGTTTTAAAACAAACGACAACCTGTCAAACAATGAGACTTCGTCCACAACTAAATTGTTATGACGCACCGTGTGTTCGGAATGACAGTTTGGAACAGCCCGACAACGGTGTGTAGACGAGTCGCCAAGGGTGAATTTTTTTGACGATGTGAAATATCTATCAGCAACAAGATTGGTGGACAACACATACTCGCGTTTGTGGGTGAATTTGAGTACCACTGAACGGTTCTTTCTTAGTATTACGTATTGCTTCATATAAGGAAACACAACAGAAATTAGGCAGTATATGGTGTTAGCTGTTCGGTAATACCCGACGCTGCTCTACATCCATTGAGACCAAGAATGTACCTATCCTTGGAGTAACGAACTAGGGCGACGTGGAATAAACTCAAGTGGAGGTTCATAAAGTCACAAATCATGTGAAGGATCGATCCTAGGCTAAGTTTACCGTAACACTCAAGGGAGCGTCAGTGGGCGGAGGTGTACTGTCACTATAACTTCGGCATACCTTCTTGCTTTTAACTTGTTTTATATTAGTTTCAGCTTGTAGTAACACACACGTGGTATACACAACAAGGGACGAGTCTTCTCTGTGTGTGTGGAGGATTCGGTTTTGGCGATAGCTGGCTGACAGGTCCACGTTTGTCTGTAGTTCCTTGAGGTAAGTGTTTTGTAGCTAACATGTTATATTAATTGTCTGTTCGATTCGCATTTTTGTGTATGTTTTACTTCGCTTTTAGCAATAATCCAGCAATATCACGGCGGGGTCACCAGAAATTGGCTTAACACGTTGTACCCATGTTGGGAATCGAACCCGGGTCCGGCGAGACGAGCGAACGCTTTAACCAAGAATTCAGCCATATTGCTACCATAACAATACTACTGACACCTGGTGTTTGGGATGTGTTCACTCGTTATATCTGGGTGAGTGAGTTGAGCGTAACGCTGAGTTGAGCACTATCCCAGTGACATCACGGGGTGGATGAAAGCCCAAAGTAAAGCAGGTCCCAGATGTTACCAATCTGGTGCAACATACAGAGAAAGGTATGGTGCAGAGAAATCTAGAAACGTATTCGGAGAAAACCGGGATGCGTGGATCCTGTCGTACCCAAGGGACGCGACTCTGCACAGCTAAGTGGGCGCCTCAGACGACCGAGCCACTAATGCCCCCACTGAATGTTGAAGTACCAGAAAATAACATGAAGATTAATGATTGCCATTTTCTTCCGTTACCTCGTATCCGTGTTCAGATGAGTGGCAAATCATCTTTTATATCTGTAAATACATGAAGTAAACTCATAAATCGTGAATTACCCTTGTTTAAAATGCTATGATCACATTTCTTGTAGTGTCGTGTATGTTTCAGTTGGGTCGTCATGACGACAGGAATGTACACAGCCATGAGTTTGCTAGCCCCCCTTCTTCTTCTGCTCCCCCTGGCGTCTGGGTGTGGTCGGGGTGTCATCCACATCAAGGACAACGAGTACCGGGGGATGCTGATCGCTATAGAGGAATCGGTGCCGGAGGACTACTCGCTCATAGAGAAACTGCAGAGCATATTCACCAACGCGTCAAAGTACCTGTACCAAGTTACACAGTAGGTGTCTGGGTACCTGTACCAAGTTACACAGTAGGTGTCTGGGTACCTGTACCAAGTTACACAGTAGGTGTCTGGTACCTGTACCAAGTTACACAGTAGGTGTCTGGGTACCTGTACAGAGTTACACAGTAGGTGTCTGGGTACCTGTACAGAGTTACACAGTAGGTGTCTGGGTACCTGTGCCAAGTTACACAGTAGGTGTCTGGGTACCTGTACCAAGTTACACAGTAGGTGTCTGGTACCTGTACCAAGTTACACAGTAGGTGTCTGGGTACCTGTACCAGGTAGGTGTCTGGGTACCTGTACCAAGTTACACAGTAGGTGTCTGGGTACCTGTGCCAAGTTACACAGTAGGTGTCTGGGTACCTGTGCCAAGTTACACAGTAGGTGTCTGGGTACCTGTACAGAGTTACACAGTAGGTGTCTGGGTACATGTACAGTCACACAGTAGGTTTGAATATTTTGATGGTAACACAAATCCCACTTAAACGTTCAGCATTGCTGGGAGAGTAATGCGGTTCATGGACTGTGAGACAGACTAAATCACACAGGTGTCCTGATAGCTGTCCTCATTTGCATAGTAGGTATCCATTTGCATGCACAGAGGTATTATCTGGTATCTAAACCTGAGACTTGATTATCGTAATGTCCTCATCTGGTAAACACACAGAGGTATTATCTGGTATCTAAACTTGAGACTTGAGTATCGTAATGTCCTCATCTGGTAAACACACAGAGGTATTATCTGGTATCTAAACCTGAGACTGAGTATCGTAATGTCCTCATCTGGTAAACACACAGAGGTATTATCTGGTATCTAAACTTGAGACTTGAGTATCGTAATGTCCTCATCTGGTAAACACACAGAGATATTATCTGGTATCTAAACTTGAGACTTGAGTATCGTAATGTCCTCATCTGGTAAACACACAGAGATATTATCTGGTATCTAAACCTGAGACTTGAGTATCGTAATGTCCTCATCTGGTAAACTCACAGAGATATTATCTGGTATCTAAAGCTGAGACTTGAGTATCGTAATGTCCTCATCTAGTAAACACACAGAGGTATTATCTGGTATCTAAACCTGAGACTGGAGTATCGTAATGTCCTCATCTGGTAAACACACAGAGATATTATCTGGTATCTAAAGCTGAGACTTGAGTATCGTAATGTCCTCATCTAGTAAACACACAGAATTATTATCTGGTATCTAAAGCTGAGACTTGAGTATCGTAATGTCCTCATCTAGTAAACACACAGAGGTATTATCTGGTATCTAAACCTGAGACTTGAGTATCGTAATGTCCTCATCTGGTAAACACACAGAGGTATTATCTGGTATCTAAAGCTGAGACTTGAGTATCGTAATGTCCTCATCTAGTAAACACACAGAGGTATTATCTGGTATCTAAACCTGAGACTGATTATCGTAATGTCCTTTCCTCTATGGATACCCATTTGCACTAAATTTATTTATCTGTCATTTTTTAAGAATCTTCTTCAGGTTACTGGTTGTTTCTGAAGCATATTAGCAAGTATATTTGTTTTTGTGATGCATAGTACAACTATAGATAGGGCGTGCCTGTAAACACACATATGCATGTTCAGATCATACACCATCTTTCAGCCAGCGAGCATATTTCGGTGACGTCACCATCCTGGTCCCCAAGTCGTGGTCCGACAGGCCGCAGTATGAGCCACAGACCAAGGAGACTGTAGACAAAAGCGATATTCTTATTGACCAAGCAGATGACAGATTCAGCTATGGCAACCGACCTTTCGTAATAAAGACGACACCTTGCGGCGAGTTGGGGCACTACATGCACCTGACCCCAGCGTATGTCCTGAACGACACAGCTGCTGATCTGTACGGCCCTTACGATAAGGTGAACAATGCTCACAGAAGATGTATCTGAATGGTGATGCAAATGTCGATACCCAGCTATACTACTAAACAATTAAAGAACAATCGACAATTGACAATCTGTCATGGCGTCTTGGCATTGCAAGGATTTCACACTCTTCCGGTTGTGGGTGTTCTTTAACATTTTTTTAGTAGTATATATCAACTAGTTTACATCCGCCATTTGGAACAGCTTAATTGAAATTACGAGTGTCGTTTATTCAGAGATCATGGGTTATACCAGTGTATGTGGTTCAATCTAGCATTCATTATGTATTTGTCATACTGTTAATGGTAATAGTGAAAGGCTAAACCAAAATCGGGTAACTTCGACTGACGTATGTTCTGACTTGGAATAGGATGCTTACCAAGACAAGAATCCCTATCTCTGTCCTCCTTGTAGACCATCATACATGAGTGGGGACATCTCAGATACGGGGTGTTTGACGAGTACCCGGATGAAAAGTCTTCGCAGCAGTTTTATGCAGCGAGTAATGGCGAAATAGAAGGCATCCGCTGTTCAACGGCGATACGAGGAAAGTATATAGATTATATCACTTCATATCTACTTTATCCTTGGTGTGTTTTTATTTTGTGATGGGTTTGTTTTTTGTTGTTGTTTTGATTGGGTTTTTTTGGCTTTCAAATTTAGCTCCTGTCAAATTTCATGACAAATTAACAGCAGCAATATTAAAGAATCAAGATAGCTATTCTCGAAACGTTCGCATCCCTTCGAACTTCTTAGGCCCATTCTTAACACATTGGCTACGATCAAAGATAAGAATCTTACGGTCTACGAACGTTTCGAGAAAAGGGTGTTCTTATACATCTAACTAACGTATCAATTAGTTAGAACAATCTTATCGCACACCGCTACATGACTGAACAACGTCAGTCGTAAGAAAAAATATTGGTGTTCTTGATTTCTTCTGAGTGCTATATGCCATCATCCTGTGATATCGTTATGCCTTGTGATATCAGTCCGACGTCCCCCTTACAGGTCGCTTCTATGACGTTGTCCGGCAGACGGAGGGGTGTCGATACCAGGTCGGACTTCCGGACAGCAACTGCCGGTTCCAGCCCTACACAGAAAACACAGGGGAAAAGTACGGCTCTCTGATGTACTCACAGCAGCTGCAGCATGTGAGTTGTAGCCTGCAGGCGATTGAGGACGCCGAGCTCCACTGTAACGAAATCAGATCCGACACTGAATTTTGTAATTGATGTTATTAATGCGTTAGAGTAGAAATCTAAAATATACTTCTAAGTGAACGGGACATTTCAGACAAATCAATATCTGTAGGTGACCATATAATGAACAGTCTGTCCCGAACTTCAATTTGTCCAGTTTGAACTATACTTGAGAAGCAGTTTTCATAAGTTAACTAACTTTCTCTCATAGCATCTCAGATTATCCCAGTGTGTCACTAACATATACGGGATCGCGTGGTCAGACTCGCTGACTTGGTAGAATAGGTCTTCAGCAACCCATGCTTGCCACAAAAGGCGACTATGCTTGTCGTAAGAGGCGACTAACGGGATCGGGTGGTCAGGCTCGCTGACATGTCATCGGTTCCCAATTGCGCAGATCGATGCTTATGCTGTTGATCACTGGATTGTCTGGTCCAGACTCGATCATTTACAGACCGCCGCCATATAGCTGGAATATAGCTGAGTGCGGCGTAAAACTAAACTCACTCACTCACTAACTCGCTGACTTGGTTGATTTTTATTTTATTTTATTTATAATCTATTTATATAGCGCCGCGTTCCAGCTAGGCTGCTCACAGGCGTTTTGTTTTTCCCTCGATCATTGGATGTCAATCTCAACGGTACATCGTATTATCAATCTCAACTCCCTGGGGATCATCTTGCAGCCACTAGGCACACCAAGTTAATATGGCTTTTCCATCCTTACGAGGTACCCATTCACAGCTGGGTGGACTGGGACACATAGTCACGGTACTTTGTCCAAGTTTACTGCACGTTGCTGTACCCGTAACTAATTTAGGTGTTTGCACGTATACTATCTGGTCATTTACCAACGGATTCGTGGGTTCTTTTAAGTGCACAGGGCTGTGCACTGTACACTAGGGGTTGTGACAACACTGAAAGAGTCTGCACACAAAGTTGACTCCAAGGTTTTTACAGACCGCCGCCATATACAATGTAGCTTGGATATTGCTGAGTACTGCGTTAAACAACCAACCAATCAACTAGTATATATGTTGTCTCTGTTTCAGATCGTCCACTTCTGTGACAACGACCCGTCCTCCCCGCTGACCCTCCACAACCGACAGGCCACAAACAAACAGAACCAGATGTGTGACGGTCGGAGTGTGTGGGAGGTGAGGTATTCTACATTATATCACTTATATCCCGGAAGTCATTATGTCGTATGTGAAACGTATTCAGCTACTATCACCAGAATTACGGACACAGTGCGTAATCCCTAGTGTCACACAGAATAAAACTACACCACAAACTTTGACATTCGGTCCTGTGACGCCGCCTCGGCAGTATTCCTGGTATATATTGGTAGGTTTAAACAAGTTCCGTTTTCCTGCCCTACTTTCTGGAGCATGGCGAGGTAAGATAAATTCTCGCTCCATGGTGCAGACGTCTTTTTGTCAGCTAAACTCTGTTTTAATTCAACATTTTACCTACCAAGGTGATGAGAGAGCATGGCGATTTCGAAAAGAACTTCAACCCTCCCCGCAACGTGACATCGACAGTGCCGACGTTCCGACTGGTCAAGGAGAGCACCAGACGGACTGTATTGGTGCTGGACACGTCCGGGAGCATGGAATCTTTCGGAAGAATCTCCAAACTCGCCAGGGTAGGTGCGCTTTCGAATCCATCGTTCAGCAGTTGCTACATGTCTCTCAGTGAAGATCCGGGTTAGAATGGATCTGCAGAAACCCATCCTTGTCGTAAGCGACTAACGGGAGGAGTGTCAGACAGTTATTCGATGCATGTCATAATATCCCAGTTCCGTAGATCGATATCAGGCTAGCTATTCCGTAAACGTTCGTAGCCCTACGAACTGCTTAAGCCCATTCTTAACACATTGAGATCAAAGTTAAGAATTCGTTTCGAGAATAAGGGCCCAAGACCGAGAATAAGGGTCTGGTCCATCGATATTTTAGAGATCGTCGCCATGTAATGGAAATATGGCTGAGTGGCGTTTTACAACAACTAAAAAACCGGTTGTATTAACCAACAAAACACAATGTGGTTCTTGAGAGGCATATAGAAGTTGGTATTCAAGTATAAGACAAAATATTATGGATGTCAACTTCTTGTTTATTCTATTCACGACGTTTCTGGGCTGTTCCTTGCCCCTTCGTCAGGTGAATGAAACGTTGTGTATAGAATAAACAAGACGTTGACATCCATAATATTTTGTCTTATACTAAAACACAATGTGTAACTCACAACTGCTTATTTTCGGTAAAACATTCGGTTAAGTGTAGAACCGTGGAGCGATATAAACCTGATCAGAATTGTGGACTTATGTTGAAAGTTTGTTGACAGATTGTCGTTTGTTTTAAAACAGGTGCAGGAGGTTAATAAACTATTTCCTGCCACTGAAATTTGCAAATTATGCAAAGTGAGTTTAATTTTACGCCGCTTTTAGCAATATACCAGCAATATCACGACAACGGACACCAGAAATGGATTCCGCACATTGAACCCATGTGGGGAATCGAACTAGTGTCTTGACGAGCGAACGCTTTAACCACTCGGCTACCCCAACCCCCCTGTTGTAAGTGGAACAGTATGAGTGTAAAATGGTGAAATGATGATAGATTATAATTTCTGTACAGCTGACTATACATCTAATCATGTCACAGCTACATATACAAAGACACGATAGTGATTAGCTTGTTCATTATGAAAATAATCATAATCCATACATGACGGGGGCCTAGTGGTCACAGCGTTCACTCGTCTCACCGACGGTCCGGGTTCAGATCATTGTATATTGTTTCTGTTTCCCCTAGGCGGCATCCAACTACATCTCTCGGGTCCTCGAGGACGGGGAACAACTTGGAATTGTCTGGTTCAACCGGTACGCCACCATCAAGTCTCGTCTGCTCGTTGTTAACAACGTGACGAGGACTGAACTTCTACAAAATGTTCCAAGAACTGCTAGTGGAGCAACTAGCATCGGAGACGGTTAGTCGAGTTAGCCTATACGCCCCTGATACGTATCCGATACGCATCCTTTACGCACTCGATGTTTCCCTACAAGGAACACATATGCATACGATACGCATCCGATATGCATCCACCCGCACCTGATATGCATCTGTTAAGCACTCGATATGTACCCTACACGGACCTGATATGCATCCGATATGTACTCTATACGTATCCGATATGTACTCACACGAACCTGGTACAGTTATAGATTCTCAGTCAGCATGGTACGTAATACGCCTGTCGGAGAGATTGTTACCGACTGCGTATCGGGCGCTATTCAAGAATATAGCAGACGACCATCTGGTCACCTTGGTACGGTAAATGCATTTGGTGGGCGGATATATCAGAGGGAAGTTGGGGCAGGGGGATGTCGGCCTAGACCTGGTACAGTTGTTACGTTACCCATGTTACAGGCATCTTGAAGGGTCTGGAGGTTCTCGCATCTACCCAGGGTGGGAACATGATCCTGTTGTCGGACGGAATTGAGACCCACCCTCCCTACATCCGGGACGTCATTCAACAGGTAACAACAACCCACTCTCCATGTCTAGATGGTAGTGCTGTGTTGTGTAGACGCCATGCATGTCCCACAACAGGTGACAAACTTCAGGTCATCGTTTCTAGTCCAGTCTGAAGTAGTAATCACGTGTTGTTGCAGATGAGATCCATGATTCTGACACAGCCAGACGTGAACTCTCGGTGTAGGTTCTGTGTTTGCTGTTCCAGATTGTCGATGCTAACGTAACGGTTGATACGATCGCTGTGAGCGCCAGCGCTGATGAACAGCTGGAGATGTTGGCACAGACGACGGGCGGCATCAGCTTCTTCCAGTCCGACAGCGACATCTCCAACGCTCTCAATGATGCCTTCATAGCTTCCTCTGAGCGGGGCAAATGTAGGTTCAAATGTACTTGGCTTGCCCCTGTAATATGTCTGACGTGAAGTATTGCTAAGATTTACATCTCGACCACACAAGTCGGGGTGGAATATGATATTTTATACATGAATTCTTTGGGAACCTTTTACACTTCACCATAAACCAAAAACCTTATGAAGCTAAACGGCGAACTGAATGCTATCCCAGAAGCATTCGGGTAAGATTCAGATCCCTGTGACTTTGTTTATCTTTAAAGAAACGGACAATATTATAGCTGAAAATAAGAAAATCATATTTCGTGAAGGTGAGCGAATCAAGTGTTCACAAACTTTTTATGCGAAAATACTAGTATTACATCTCAATTCTCTACTACCTTAAACTGCTTCAAGGGACTTTCAATCTTTAGACTTCACTCGTCTCACCGACGGTCCGGGTTCAGATCATTGTATATTGTTTCTGTTTTCCCCTAGGCGGCATCCAACTACATCTCTCGGGTCCTCGAGGACGGGGAACAACTTGGAATTGTCTGGTTCAACCGGTACGCCACCATCAAGTCTCGTCTGCTCGTTGTTAACAACGTGACGAGGACTGAACTTCTACAAAATGTTCCAAGAACTGCTAGTGGAGCAACTAGCATCGGAGACGGTTAGTCGAGTTAGCCTATACGCCCCTGATACGTATCCGATACGCATCCTTTACCCTCGATGTTTCCCACGCAAGGAACACATATGCATACGATACATCCGTTATGCATCCACGCATCTGATATGCATCCGTTAAGCACTCGAAATGGCACCTGCCCTACACGATGATACGTTACTCGATGTGTACCCTATACGTATCCGATATGTACTCACACGAACCTGGTCCAGTTATAGATTCTCAGTCAGCATGGTACGTAATACGCCTGTCGGAGAGATTGTTACCGACTGCGTATGGGGCGCAATTCAAGAATATAGCAGACGACCATCTGGTCACCTTGGTACGGTAAGTGCATTTGGTAGGCGGATATCTCAGAGGGAAGATAGGGCAGGGGGATATCGTCCTAGACCCGCTAAAGTAGTTACGTTACCCATGTTTGCAGGCATCCTGAAGGGTCTGGAGGTTCTCGCATCTACCCAGGGTGGGAACATGATCCTGCTGTCAGACGGAATTGAGACCCACCCTCCCTACATCCGGGACGTCATTCAACAGGTAACAACAACCCACTCTCCATGTTTAGTTGGTAGTTCTGTGTTGTGTAGGCGCCATGCATGTCCCACAACAGGTGACAAACTTCAGGTCATCGTTTCTAGTCCAGTCTGAAGTAGTAATCACGTGTTGTTGCAGATGAGATCCATGATTCCGACACAGCCAGACGTGAACTCTCGGTGTAGGTTCTGTGTTTGCTGTTCCAGATTGTCGATGCTAACGTAACGGTTGATACGATCGCTGTGAGCGCCAGCGCTGATGAACAGCTGGAGATGTTGGCACAGACGACGGGCGGCATCAGTTTCTTCCAGTCCGACAGCGACATCTCCAACGCTCTCAATGATGCATTCATAGCTTCCTCTGAGCGGGGCAAATGTAGGTACAAATGTACTTGGCTTGCCCCTGTAATATGTCTGACGTGAAGTATTGCTAAGATTTACATCGCGACCACACAAGTCGGGGTGGAATATGATATTTTATACATGAATTCTTTGGGAACCTTTTACACTTCACCATAAACCAAAAACCTTATGAAGCTAAACGGCGAACTGAATGCTATCCCAGAAGCATTCGGGTAAGATTCAGATCCCTGTGACTTTGTTTATCTTTAAAGAAACGGACAATATTATAGCTGAAAATAAGAAAATCATATTTCGTGAAGGTGAGCGAATCAAGTGTTCACAAACTTTTTATGCGAAAATACTAGTATTACATCTCAATTCTCTACTACCTTAAACTGCTTCAAGGGACTTTCAATCTTTAGACCGTCTGGACTGCACAGGACTGCATATACAAGCACCTTGCAGGTAACTGCAATGTACGTGAATAAACGTGTCAAAGAGAGAATATTCAGTGTTCCACAATGTCATCTTTTGTCTGCTACAGCTGCCCGTCAGAGAGTCCTACAGCTGGTCAGCCAATCGTTTCTCCTACAACCAGGGGAGAGCTATACTGACGTCATCTTCTTTGACTCCTCCATCGGTGTCAACACCGACATCTCCATCGGCTACAACACTACAGTCCCAGTGGTTGTCATGGTGACCCCTGGCGGCCATGTACTGAACTCCTCGTCCCCGGAATATACCAACGAGGCATCCTTCAACACGTCCAACTTCCACTTCAAAGACTACATGGAGGTGAGGCTGTCTAGATTTTCTATTATTGAAGAGGCAGCCAACCCCCTTTTGGAACGAGAATATATACGCGTGCCTTATCGGTTTGGTACGCGTAGTGCACATATGTGGGTGTGTTTTTACACGAAGATTCTACATTTTGTAAAACACAATGGTGTGCTTAAACATTACCCTTGCATATCTGTTTTTTCAGTAATTATTTACTAAGATTGCACCTTTTTATTAGGTATATATACTCTCCCAAAAAAAGAAACGCATATAGGAATTTCAACTGTATTTTTATGTTTATTTTGAAACATCTTGTAGGCTTTATGGAGTCAATGAAATATAGCGAAATTGCACACTGGGAATGCAGACTTATCCGTCTTTGGCACCAACTCGAGGAAGAGTCAGTTTGAGTGTCACATGGAGACGTGTGGTGGCGCTGAAGTCAATACCTCGTGTGACCACCGTGGGCATCCAGAACTGCACGGCATTGCCTCGGCATCGAACGAATAAGTCTCAGAATCTCGTGTTGCCCAATCGCAGCCCACTCTGCCTGTAGTGCCTGTGCGAGTTGCTGAAGTGTCTGGGGCTGAGGGTTACGGCGTCGCACCCGTCTGTCAGGGCATCCACAGATGTTCGATCGGGTTTAAAGTCCGGTGATCTTGAGGGCCAGGGGGCGCACATTGATGTTGTGGTTCTGGAGGAAGTCTCTAGTGTGACGTGCTGTGTGGGGCCTGGCATTGTCCTGTTGAAACAACTCCCTCTGGCGATCAATGATTGGAAGGAGGTGTGGGCGTAGGATTTCGTCACAGTACCGTTGAGCTGTCAGGTTGCCCTGGATCATCACCAAATCACTTCTCCTACGGCAGGTGATCGCTCCCAACATCATAACACTTCCCCGGCCGAATCTGTCCACCTGGGGAACGCAAGCGTCGGCGAAACGTTCACGTCGACGTCTGTACACCCGCATTCTTCCATCGCGTCGTTCCAATAGAAATCGTGATTCATCACTGAACCAGATTCTACGCCAATTCGGTAGGTTCCAGGCCTGAACGTTGGTGCACCATTGAACTCGATGTCGACGATGTTGTTGTCGAAGCACAGGGCCAAAATAAGGTCTTCTGGCACGTAAACCAGCCTCTCTCAACCTGTTCCTGACGGTCTGTGCAGAAAGCCTCCTCAATCCGGGTATTTGTCGAGCGGTACTGGTCGCCGTAGCTGTTCGATGACGCAGGTGATGTACCCGGATGTAGCGATCCTGCGCCGCAGTGGTCGCTCGTGGTCGCCCACTACGAGGGGCATCTGCTACCGAATTCTGCCAGCGATATCTCTCCCAGAGCCGTGAAATCGTGCTTTGGTGAACATTCATGCGTCGGGCAACTGCACGTTGAGACTGGCCAGCTTCAAGCAAACCAATGGCGATATGACGGTTGGCTTCACTTAGACGTGGCATTTTGCGTTCGTCAACAATATTCCAAATACAGTGAATAATCGACAGACAGCGATCAACCTTTTATACCCATCATTGAGACTATCTGATCCCCAACTTTCACGTGCATTGCATGTGAATTGTGTATTCTGTGACACTACATGCCGAAATTGAAAATCATGCTGTTAAATACGGGTATTTTACGGATGGTGCGTTTTGTTGTGATGTTTCAAAACATAAACACCATAGGACTCATAAACAGAGCAAAACCTTTTTGTAAAATGAATCACGTTTTAATTCATTTGCTACATGAAATTGCTATTTTCATGATGCGTTTCTTTTTGGGAGAGTATATATTTTCGTCCATGACCATTATTCTCCCGTTGTTGTGTGAATTCTGACGTGCTTTTGGCTTTAAGCAGTTCTGGTGTTAAGCAGAATTCCGGATTCAGGGTTGAAAAATGAGAGTTCGAGTGAAACATAAACAGCCTAAGATCAGGTAGCCTTCATTCAGGGCACCTTCTCTACATCTTAATAAACTCGGTGATCCAGCTGGATCCGTGTACCTGGGGCATGTTGTCAACGGACAACAACATTGTCCAGCATCCCATGATCCTCGGCGTCCCCGTCGGGACCCCGTGCCCCCAGCAACACGTGCTTGACATCCAGGAAGGGTGATCAAGCTCTCTGGCTGGGTTGATTGATCTATCAATCGTCTGGATCGTCAGGTCCAGTGTCAATTATTCACAGTGCTGCGTTAAACACCAAACAGAAATAGGTTTCAGCGGAAGTCCGTTCCTGCTAAACTCGGAATCATTCAAAAGTTTATCTATTTAAAAGTTTATTTATCAACTTCCATAATTTTCTATTTAAATATGCTTGTCGTTCCTTCGTTCTATAACGTTTTGAAACACGAATCGGAGCTGGCGGTTAATGTTAGCAAGGTATGTAATTTATTACCATGACAATTTCCGAGAATGTATTCTTCCAGACGGGAGGTCTTGCTGTGAACATCACCAACACACATGAGGAGGTCCAGGTGATGGCCTTCACCGTGTCATCACGTGTCAGACAAGGGCAACAGGCACCCATTCTGGCGCATGCGCAGTGGGGCAAATCAAGTGTTGCCTTCCCGCTTTTCCAGAATCTCTATATCAGCGTGTCACAGGGTAACCTAAGTTCGTTCTCCTGACAGACCTAGATATATTGTGAAAGAATATTTTAATGATAAGTTTCAAACAATGTGTTTTATGTGTGAATGAATGAGTTTTGCGCCGTTTTTCCATACCCCAGGAGTTTGACGAGCCTCAATATCCCACCGCCCCTTCTGAATCTGACTGAAATAACAATTGTTACCGAATAGAAAGTAAACACATTACATTTATATCTACATTCCCTAAAGTGGTAAATTATTTCAGGGTTATCCCCCTTACTGAAAGCGACGGTGAAGGCTACACTGGAACAACCAGGATTGACGTCCGGGGAGGTGACAAGCGTTCCTCTCATGGTCAGGGACAACGGCGCAGGTGAGATGGTCCAGGACTGTAGACTCCGCCACTTGGATGGCAACAACACCTGAACGTATACCAGTGATAATTAGTTGGGCGCCATATAACTGGAATAGTGCTGGATGTGGCGTTAAACAACAAACCAAACAAACAAATATAATCAGTTGGAGACGCCCGAATTATTTCAAATGACAAGAGTCTCTGTGCATTTCATGTGCATTTCATCTGACATTACAACCCGCCATGATCCTGCATATCTGACATTACAACCTGGCATAAACAGATCTGACATTACAACCTGACATTACAACCTGGCATAAACAGATCTGGACATAAACAGATCTGACATTACAACCTGGCATAAACAGATCTGACATTTTGTCACAACCTTAAACAGATCTGTCTGTCTTGAAGTCACAGCAACAGTCTGGCATAAACAATACTGATCTGTTGCCATTTATTCCAAGGTGCTTTGTCAAACGTACATCTGTAACACTTTTGCTGAAAGAATGACCATCGGGAGAATTTACAGTATGAGATGTCTGTCTTGAAGTCGCAGCATACAGTCTAGATCTCGCTAGTATTCGTGTATATACTGATACTCTGTCTTGAAGTCGCAGCATACAGTCTGGATCTCGCTAGTATTCGTGTATTATTGATAATCTGTATCAGGCGCTGATGCGACCAAGAATGATGGCATCTACTCGGCTTTCGTCACCAACTTCACCAACAATGGCCGCTACTACGTCACCGTAACTGTCAACGACAATGCAGCCACTGTGGTTGCTACTGATCGGGTGGTAGGTGTTGGGGCAGCGGTGGGGGATGTCGGCGGGAGGATGGAGCACACACACCAGAACGTGGGGCACTTCCAGAGGTCAACGTCCGCCGGATCCTTCAGTCTCACAGGCTTCGCTCCCGGTGGGTTGGTCAGCTGGTGAAATATTTATCTCCATTTGAAAATCCAGGTTTGATTCAAGATATGGTTAGAACATGTGTAGTTGTATTGTCCCCACTCTGATGTTGCTAAGATACTGTCTGGGCATTATAACAGCTGGTTAATTATGCAACTCGTCTTCACACAAATGTCCTTTGTCCCTAATATTGTCGCAGGATACAGGATCTGGGCAAACAGCGGTTCGATTCCCTGCAGCGTCACGCCAAAGACGTTTACAGGCGGTGCTTCTTGCTAAGCTGCCTTGGCAGGGAGGAAACAAGGAATGGTCGGCTCCCAGTACAGTACCCTGTGTGTGAGTTCCTTGCTCACAACAATGCGCCAATGTGTCTGTACACAATCACGTCTGGACCACACAATCCGATGATTGAGCATCTATCTACGTAAACAGATACGACGGGCATGTATCAACCAGTCAACCACCCCATACTGTTTGTCGCCGCTTAGACTATCATGTGTTACTGAACACCACTTCTAACCCAGATATTCAGAGGGAACAAGCTATATGACTGCAATGACGTTACATTTCACGCCGTGGGCAGATACCGGGATGTGACTGAACTGTCCCCCTGACCAATATATACAGAACCGGAACATTACGGGGGAGTTTGTGCTGCTTTTATTAAAGTTGTTAATGTTTAAGAAGTAAATGCCCATCTTCAGATCTTTTTAGTAAATATATTATTTAGCCTTTCATTATGCACTTCCTTGGGATCTGTACATGGCGGCCGATGACGTGTGTTGCAGGCAGTGACCTGTACCCCCCATGCAAGATCTCCGATCTCCAGGTGACCGTTGTAGGGTACAAGGAGGTCCGGCTGGAGTGGACGGCGCCCGGAGACGATCTCGACTCTGGCACAGGTATATACTACACTCCACTTCCGGGTACTGCCTGGGGTGTTCTCTGTTTCTTTATGTCTACTATATCACACAGGCTGGATAAGACGAACTTGGTAATACCGGGCAGAATAGAAGACGTAGATTATCCCTGGTAATACCGGGAGAATAGAAGACGTAGATTATCCCTGGTAATACCGGAGAGAATAGAAGACGTAGATTATCCCTGGTAATACCGGGGAGAATAGAAGACGTAGATTATCCCTGGTAATACCGGGAGAATAGAAGACGTAGATTATCCCTGGTAATACCGGGGAGGATAGCAGACGTAGATTATTCCTGGTAATACCGGAGGGATATATAACGACGTAGATTATTCCTGGTAATACCGGGGAGACTATAGAAGACGTAGATTATCCCTGGTAATACCAGGAGAGACTAGAAGACGTCGATTATTCCTGGTAATACCGGAGAGGATAGCAGACGTAGATTATCCCTGGTAATACCGGAGACTAGAAGACGTAGATTATCCCTGGTAATACCGGGGAGAATAGAAGACGTAGATTATACCTGGTAATACCGGGAGAATAGAAGACGTAGATTATCCCTGGTAATACCGGGAGAATAGAAGACGTAGATTATCCCTGGTAATACCGGGGAGACTAGAAGACGTAGATTATCCCTGGTAATACCGGAGAGAATAGAAGACGTAGATTATCCCTGGTAATACCGGGGAGAATAGAAGACGTAGATTATCCCTGGTAATACCGGGGAGAATAGAAGACGTAGATTATCCCTGGTAATACCGGAGACTAGAAGACGTAGATTGTCCCTGGTAATACCGGGAGAATAGAAGACGTAGATTATCCCTGGTAATACCGGGGAGAATAGAAGACGTAGATTATCCCTGGTAATACCGGAGAGACTAGAAGACGTAGATTATCCCTGGTAATACCGGGAGAGAATAGAAGACGTAGATTATCCCTGGTAATACCGGGGAGACTAGAAGACGTAGATTATCCCTGGTAGAAATTATCCCTGGTACGTAGATTATACCTGGTAATACCAGGAGAATAGAAGACGTAGATTATCCCTGGTAAAACCGGGGAGACTAGAAGAATAGAGATTATCCTGGTAATACCGGAAGAATAGAAGACGTAGATTATCCCTGTAATACCGGATACCGGGGAGAATAGAAGACGTAGATTATCCTGGTAATACCAGGAGACTAGAAGACGTAGATTGTCCCTGGTAATCCCAGGAGAATAGAATAGACGTAGATTATCCCTGGTAATACCGGGAGAATAGAAGACGTAGATTATCCCTGGTAATACCGGAGAGAATAGAAGACGTAGATTATCCCTGGTAATACCGGAGAGAATAGAAGACGTAGATTATCCCTGGTAATACCGGGGAGAATAGAAGACGTAGATTATCCCTGGTAATACCGGGGAGAATAGAAGACGTAGATTGTCCCTGGTAATACCGGGGTTCTGGACAACAGAAAGCCTGCTGTGCACGTGGCCTCTCTCAGTCCCCGGACCTCATCATTGTTCCTTCTGTCCAGCCGTTACTGTCATGTACTAGCAAGACCAGATTCTTCAAACATTCAGGAGCATCTATCCTATTGAGTTTTACCCTTTCAGATGCAGTCGTTTGTTTTCTCTTTCACGGTTATACATCTGCAGAAACTAAGCTTTAGTCTCACCGACCACGGAACAACCTTTGCAGTCTTGTTGACACGTGACGTATAGCCTAGATGGCAGATGTTTCTATATAAAGCAGTACAATATATCCTCAACTGGTAAACAATGACTATGATGCACTGTAAGCTGGTGAAGCGGTCGATACAGGTATACGTGATGACCACACCTGACATGGCCACTACCTGTGACCTTGTGTTCCAGCTGCCGGATATGAACTGTGGATGAGTACCGAGTTTGACCCACTGTATGACAACCACACGCTGACCACACCAGTGACCGGAGACATGGTGATTGAGGGAGATCTGGCCAACCCAGCGGCGTCCGGGACGGCAGAATACATCGTTGTCAAACTCGATAGGGACGGTGAGGATTTGTTAAAGCAAACATAAACATAACACAAAGGGGAAGAGACAAGTTAGATAGTCATATTAAGATAAAATTCTTATTTGCCATGACCAGCTATTATGTTGTTGTTGTTGTTGTTGTTGTTGTTGGAACACTTGGACGTTTTCATCCCAACTTTCCATTTGCACAATCCATGTCATTTATACATAGTGTGTCAAATTTGCGCTGGAAACTACAGTGGAAACCGCCTAAGTAAAGACCGCTTAACTAAACAGACCTGATAAGTAAACACTTTTCTTTGGTCCCGGCAAATTTCTTCATTAATTATCACTATTAGAGTCCTGTTAACTAAACTTGGATAAGTAAACAATACCGCTTAACTAAACGTATTCTCACAGTCCCTGGAAGTAAATTACTTAACAAAAGATACTGGATAACTAAATTAGCGATCACCACATAATCCGACATGAGGGGCACGTGTCAGTCTCCAGTTAAACAAACATCCTACTTACAGCTCGCTGGCGTCAAGCAGTTGACAATACACTGACAATTGGAGGCCAGCCCTGATAAGTTGTTCATTGATACATATGCATACATATATACATGCATATGGTTGTCATTTGCAGATTTTTATAGGTTTGGATAAGTAAAATACCTGATAAGTAAACAATTTTGGCTAGTCCCTTGGAATTTTACTTATCAAATTTGCGCTGGAAACTATATACATAGCAATGGGTACAAGAATGGGAATTACTAAAACTGAGGTAAATTAGAGTCAAGTAATTCTACAGAATGTTTCAACAATGAGAATGTGAATGCGATGTTGATTCTATAATTATTATCATTGATATGATCCAGGTGATGTGACGTATTATTTCACCATCCTTGCGACCGATGACGTAGAACAGCGAGGACAACGTTCCAACATCGTCAGCGTCTCCATGAAGCACGTGCAGCGGCCCGATGACGTAGACGTGGCACTGATTGCTGGGATAGTGACGGCCGTCTGTGTGTCGGTGGTAGTCGTTGCCGTCATCGTAGGCGTTGTGATGTACCGGAAGAAGAGACGGGGATTCATAGTGACCATCAGGAAGAAGTACCTGGGCTGATATTATTAATGTTGTCTTGTAACTGAATCTAAGCATTTCCTGAAACAGGCCTGGCTTTCACGAAATCGGTAAATAACGGGTCCGGTTTTTAACGAATATCCTTCTGCATCTTCGATGGCGATTAACTTATAAACGTCATCGTCTTTTGGTGGTGCAAAACCAACTGTCTGGAAGTCTCGGAGCTCCCAAAGTAATACAAATACCCACAAAACCAACAGTCTGGAAGTCTCGGGGTTCCCGAGGGAAAAACCTGTTTTTGAAGTGAGAAGCTGTTTCAATATTTATGGTATTGTTGCAAGTTCATTCCCAAGTTGAAAGATAACTCGGACATCAGTAGGTACATAACTGAAGTGTGGAATAAGTAACCACACTAGATTAATGAACAATCAACAAATCACACTGAAATATGTAGGATTTGGTTTAAAGGCAATAAAATGACTCAAAAAATTAGCAGTAGAAAAGATTTACATGTCCTCAATAATTGCCATGTAATTTGTCACAGTCGGGTGTCTTGGGTGAGACACGTGTCCCGTTCTTGAATCCAGGAAACTGTGGAAGCAGGCACCAAAGACACGTGCCATGTCTGCAGTGTGCACGCAGATAAGTCTTAGAAGTCTCCCTCCTGCCACCCTCATGTAGCTCACTGGAGACCGTTTGCTCAAAGCGTCTCCAATCTTGTGAATTGAGATGGTCTAAAGCTCCTCGCAGCGTTGTCAATATTGTACGAGCGCCTCAATCAATTTTCTGCCCCGTTCAGTGAACACCACTGTCTATAAATAAAGTATTGCCACTTAAAAGTGTTGTTGAGCATGCAGTTACCACAGGACATGGTACTGATGTCGGTGTAATCTTCCACGGATTGCTCATCATTGAAACCAGGTTTTACCTGTAAGCGCTCTGTTACGTCACTTCCGCCTAGACTAGAGTGGGTCATGGTATTGGCAACAATCTCCAGCCAGTGACACACAGTATCCTCGCTAGGTCAGTCTTCCAGTCAGTGGGTAAGATAAAAACGTTAGCTCGTCACACCAAAGATCTGGGTTCGATTCGCCACACACGCCACACGCCACACGCCATGCACGTTAGACACGTGCAAAAGACACAGCAACAATATCTATAGTTGTTTGGTTGTTGTTTAACGCCACACTCAGCGATATTCCAGCTATATGGCGGCGATCTGTAAAGAGTCTTGACCAGACAATCCAGTGATCAACAGCATGAGCATCGATCTACGCAATTGGGATACGATGACATGTGTTAACCACGTCAGCGAGTCTAACCACCCGATCCCTTAGTCGCTTCTTACGACAAGCATGGGTTGCTGAAGAACGATTCTAACCCGGATCTTCACGGGTGGACGTGAAAAACAGCCCGAGGGAGTTGGGAGGGTTGGACGGGGACCTTCTCTGTTTAGTTTTGCCATACTGGCTGGACGGAAGGGAACAAGATATTATATTTCGAGGATTGTGAGACTGACAAAGTAAATTTTAACCGGGAATTTATAGTTTTCTAAGAGAATCGACCATGCCCTGGGTTTGTCAGCACTATGTCTGCCAACATTGGTTTCACCAATATGGTAAATGTCTGCGGCATTATAAGGTATATCGACATGCATGCAGTGGTGTATAACCGAAATATACAACCATATGACTGGTGCTTTGCCATACATAAGTGAGTGAATGCTGTTTTACACCGCAGACAAAACCGTTACATTTATACAGCTTGCCATGTATACCACCGCATGGCATGAAGTACTGGTAGGGGTTTGTCATACACCGCATGGCATGAAGTACTGGTAGGGGTTTGTCATACACCGCATGGCATGAAGTACTGGTAGGGGTTTGTCATACACCGCATGGCATGAAGTACTGGTAGGGGTTTGTCATACACCGCATGGCATGAAGTACTGGTAGGGGTTTGTCATACACCGCATGGCATGAAGTACTGGTAGGGGTTTGTCATACACCGCATGGCATGAAGTACTGGTAGGGGTTTGTCATACACCGCATGGCATGAAGTACTGGTAGGGGTTTGTCATACACCGCATGGCATGAAGTACTGGTAGGGGTTTGTCATACACCGCATGGCATGGCATGGTAGTACTGGTAGTACTGTTTGTCATACACCGCATGGCATGAAGTACTGGTAGGGGTTTGTCATACACCGCATGGCATGAAGTACTGGTAGAGGTTTGTCATACACCGCATGGCATGAAGTACTGGTAGGGGTTTGTCATGGTAGAGAGGAATACATCACGGGATTACAATACAGTAATTATTAGTCAGTTGCGTATTTTGGAAACACATTTTTGTATTTGTGTAATTAACCTTGTGACTGAAACACTTCCAAGGTCTGTGATGAAATCAATCATTTCTTGTCAATACTGAGAACGCACAAAGAACAAATTAAAGATTCCGACAAAAGATTGACTCCAACGTTTATCTTTGTGGTTCACGGATGTTGATGAATTAAAAAGAGCGTGTGTCCGAACCCTCACTGCAACATCTGTCTGGATCAAATGTAGGTCACCTTTACACAGATGAATGGAAATAAAGAAATAACCACTCACGAGATCAATAAAAGCTTTCATTGGTCAGTGTTTCTGGTCATGGCGCACGTGCATGAGCGTGCAAACGGCGTCAGCGTTCTGATTGACACCGGTCAGCGGTCGTGTGTCCAGTTTCTTAGACAAAGGGTGATCGATGAAGATCAAATAATGCCCCTGCCCGCCCCCTTCGTCCGAGACCCCTGGGGTATTCACAAACAGTCGGTATTTATCTGTTGACCAAATCGCCATTCTCTATAGTGCTAACGAGAGAGGACACCACTGAATGAAAACGAAGGTCACGCGCCAGTTGTATACTGCAAATAAGGGTGGCGGGAAAGGGCACGTGCGTGAGAAAGACGCACCTGACGGTGGGATTATCTGCGCATGCCCACCGTCCAACCGGCACCGTTCAATCAACAGTTTGGTCTAAATCGTAACACAACTTGGATCGAAGATTAAAATTCTTGTGCACAATTGAATGTGTTTATATTTGTCTGTATGTATCGTGTTTCCTCCTGGAGACCAGACAGCACATCGGTTACTTCACCGCTGTATACATTGCAGAGGCTCGATTAGCCCACATTCTTGGGAAGGTACTTCTCCATGTACGCGGGATTCCATTGCAGGAATACTATGACTCTTCGTGATGACACATTGGTGACCAACTCGTGTTATTCCGGGACAAGCCGAATAGCGAGGGTACGGAAAGGGTCGAGTGGTGATGAAGTACGCCGTCGTTCATTACCACGTACAGTGCACTCTGTCAAACTCGGACTCTGTCTTTCTCGGATTGCTGTATAAATCCGCTGTAGTTTACAGACACAGATCCAGGTTAACTTTATCGATTAATCAAACTTCTTAAAAATCGACAGGAGAAAAATAAACATTTGAGAATCCATAATACAAGAGGAAAAACCAACCGGCAAGAAAAAAAACCTGGCGTGTTGCTAAGCTAAGGGCAATAACTCTATTATCCCTAACTGTATCGACCAACGCAAAGATGAAAATTAGTCTATGGTTCGAGTTCGCCTATAACCTGCATCCATAATGTGATGTAAAAACCTCAGTGCGGGCAGAACCATAGACTAACAGCTAGTCTCTGTAATGAACATATTTTACAGAAAATAAAAAAATTTAAATTATTATTTTTTTAGCCGACGGTCAAAGTTCTGTTCACCACATGTGTACATTGTGACTGTGAAAACCATTTCGGGGGCCCCTGCCATGATATTACCGGAATATTCTCAAAAGGTGCATACAACTGTGAACATGCTCTTTCACTACCATTGGGTCCGTGACGGTCCGGGTGGGAATTCTTCAACTACCCATGCTTGTCGAAAGAGTCGACTATAACGGGATCAGGTGGTCCGGCTCGCTGTCTTGGTTGGCGCAGTTCACCGTATCCCAAATGCGTACACCGATGTTCATGATGATAATCCCTGGATTGTCTGGTCCTGACTCGATTGTGTACAGACCGCCGCCATATAGCGGGATATTGCTGAGTGCAGCGTCACACAACAACCAGCCACTACCATTTTACATATGTTGCATATGTATACACGGCAGTATTTCAGTGATCATAAGGTTTAATTTACACATGATTTAAATGCATTAATTTCCCATAACGCACTCTTTCCAGAAGCTCTGGGTTGTGAATATTCATTCTTTTTAGAGCTGGTTTGTTTAGGGACACGTGTTAAAGGGTGTTATTTGATGTTACTCTGACCTGCACTGGGAATTACTACGATACAAGTTAGTGCTGGGTTGTTTAGGGACACGTGTTAAAGGGTGTTATTTGATGTTACTCTGACTAGCGCTGGGAATTACTACGATACAAGTTAGTGCTGGGTTGTTTAGGGACACGCGTTAAAGGGTGTTATTTGATGTTACTCTGACTTGCGCTGGGAATTACTACGATACAAGCACGTGTTAAAGGGTGTTATTTGATGTTACTCTGACTAGCGCTGGGAATTACTACGATACAAGTTAGTGCTGGGTTGTTTAGGGACACGTGTTAAAGGGTGTTATTTGATGTTACTCTGACTAGCGCTGGGAATTACTACGATACAAGTTAGTGCTGGGTTGTTTAGGGACACGCGTTAAAGGGTGTTATTACTACGATACAACAGAGGTATTCGGAAAAAAGTACTCCGGAAAAAAGATCCTACTTTTAATATTTTATAAAAAATGTTAAGAAAATACTTAGATCTGCGGTTTTTAATACTTTATTCATATACAACAATGTAAATTGACAAAAATATGCATCTGCACTGATACATTTGCAAGAATTTGCTGACATTTACTGAAGTTTATTCAGTCTAATATTGGTGGCCACACTATGGAGAAACTCTGGCATTGATTTCCTCCCTGCTACAATGTCAGTGCACAGTCTCTGCAAACGTTTCTGCATCTTGATGAAAACAGTCTTTGGTTTATTCACAGGCATATTGCCGAGGATGTTCTGAGCAATTACAGTCCTCACTGTATGCTCCTTCTGGAACCAGCTAATACATCTATATACCCGCCAGAAGCCAAGATGGACTGGTGGGCACTTTATACTGTACCTGGGGGTATTTGTTAATAATATTTTATGTGTATGTGTATATGGGTGAGGTGGGGTGGGGTGGGGTGAGGTTGGGGGTTGCTGTGACGCCGCATTTGACAATACTCCAGCAAATGACGGCTGTCGGTACCTATTCGAATCTGATTTTGACTATCCAGTGATTGAGCCATGTATCCACCACACGCCGCTTACGAACGACAATCTGGGTTTGCAGAAAACCAACTTTAACCTGGATGTTTGTGTCATCTGTGAAGTAGACACCCTCTACAGCTACACAGATGTAAAACGCAAGACCAACAGGGGCGGATACAGCCTTTTGAGAAGGGGGTGCACACTATTGAAAAAGGGGGGGGCACCTCGCACCCCTTCTCTAAATCCGCCTATGAGTTGTATAGCCATGTCAGTAGTCTGTCTCACAGTCCCTGAACCACATTATTTTCCCTACTGCCTATCTGCAGTGCTAAAGCCCTAAAGCAAGTCTAGATTTCCTCAAGTTCAGAATCTCTGGTCTCCCTAGGGCTCCTTTTCAAATTTAAATGGGCTTGTTTGTTACCATCAAAATGATATACATGTATATTCAGAGACTAAGCATTAGTCTACCATGTCAGTTTGAGTCACCTGCAGTCTTCCAGCCTGTACGAGCAGATCCCCAGTGTTGCTGCAGGCGTCAACAGTGTACAGAGCTCGTCCCTTTTTATGATCTCCCAGATATATTGATGACGATCTAATTATACAAAATTCTCTTCAACCTGCAAGCTATAAACATTGCGTGTGCACCTGTACGGCACATTACGAGAGCGTGGGGGTATTGTCACTTAGCCCGCAGGATATTCAACGTCTTTGTCACCCTCAGGTCACGGCATTGTGTTGTGCAATACGTGTGGCATGCGGATGTTGGTGACAGCGATGTGTATCATTAATAAACATTAAGCGGAATACAATTATCGACGGTCGTTAATTAGCATTTGCCTATGTGCAGATTGATGGCACGCGTTGTGAGTGTTGTAAATAATAGGAATGAATAATGGTGCTTCCTAATTGTGGTCATAAATCTGACTGTATGATGAGCTATACTGCTCAAAACGTTAAGGACCACCCGTTCTTTCAGTTTACTTTAATTAACCTGTCACCAGATTCATGTTATGACAGATTTACAATAGTAATATGAACGAACCAGGTGATCCTGTACTTTTTTCCAGTGGTATTATTTTGATCTGACCCTCGAATGTCGTCACTTATACACCTCACACTAGCGTAGATTGAGTTCCAACAGTGTATGTGAGTGAGTGAGTATGGTTTTACGCCGCTTTTAGCAATATTCCAGCAATATCACGGCGGGGGACACCCACAAATGGGCTTCACACGTTGTACTCATGTGGGGAATCGAACCCAGGTCTTCAGTGTGACGAGCCAACGCTTTAACCACTAGGCTACCCCACCGCCCCCACAGTGTATGTAAATGTTCCTGATTAATGCAAATAAGACATAAAACCATTTTTTAGAATCCTGAAACATGGTGTGTATACTTGTGTAGACAACATTATGGCTAAGGCGTACAATACAAACATTGGATAAGTTCAGTGAGAGATTCTACACATTGCAAACATTCCAGTCATGACGCATGTCTGAATGTATGTACAGATATACAGATCCTCAACTGTGATCTGCTGAGTTATATATCATGAACATTTTCTCTCTCTCTATATATATACTCATGCCAATAATGGTTGTCACCCCCCTTCCAACACCAACCCCACACACCCCCACCCCACACTCCCTCTCCAATTAAAAAAATTGAAGGGGGTGACAACCATTATTGGCATGAGTATATATATCACATTTCAGTCCACAAAACAGCATCATAGAATTGAATAGATAGGTATATATTTACAGTTGTCAATATATGAGAAGAGATACACATATATACTACCCATCAAAAGTTTAGACTCACTAGTATAAATGTATCCGCTTACTATAGTCAACTGTTCGATCTAAACTAGATAGCGCAAAATATTCCATACTGTTTATAGGTACTGTTTACACATGAACTGATGCATTGTAAAACAAATTCGTAACGTTGAAAAGATTATTATCATGAGTTCAATAAATGATGAAACTCGGTGAAAATTGGCAAATTCTTAACAAAACTTTACACCAAAACGCAGCTGTTCACATGTACGATATTTGCAAATGCTTTTCAGCAATTTGATGCATGATCCTCGTGCAATTCATCTGCATAAGGTCTGCAGTTGGTTCCCCAAAGTTAGTGGAGAAATTCATCTTCGATGTAACCATATTTTTATACATAACATATAGTGAGTGCTTAAAGTGAGTCTAAACTTATGGTGGGTAGTATACAACCTCTATGGCAATGAATGAACGAACGAACATTGTGAAAGAAAACCTTGTGGAAATTCGGCTGTTTCATGTGGAACATGATGTGCGCTGAAGGTTGGTTTGGGGTTTTTTTTATGAACAATCCGGTAAAGGGTTCAGTCGGTATAATATGGCTACTGTGGTTTGTTGCTGGTTGCCTGTACACGTGCATCGCATGCTGCCATACATCTACATCAGTCTCGTACATCTCATACGTCTACACGTGCTCGAAGACCGCTTTATCCAATACGGCGCTAACATTGATTTGAAGTACCGCATACTTCTTCCCCACAAATCACAATCACTCTGTAGGATGTTTAACGTGTATTTCTGGAATCCAATACATGTCGTGGTTCTGATTGTAGTACCTAGACTATACAGACGCCAGTCTGGCTGGACAGGAAATACTTCAAAGTATCTTTATCAAAACACTATTTCTGTCTGTACAACTTGTATAGGGCTTCATACAATGAGTACAATGAGCACCTAAAACTTTCTTTCCACTGTCCGTTTTCATACAAGGTTGAAGTAGGTCTTATTTTATCTACCCATTCATGCGCATCGGACTGTCGGTATTCTGGTGTATCCGGTCCGTTCTTGCACCCTGAGGGCAGTTCACTTCGATTTGCATGGTGTTAAACTCCTTGGTGTCCCCGTTTCCTCGTCATTGTAAAGCACTGTGCTCTAGTACCGCAAGACCTACACTCTCACAAGAAGCGCTTTTAAGTTGTCAAAATCAACGCTCCCTGAATAGGTTTAGACACTCACTGCCACTCGTGTGTGTGTTGTTTACCTGGACGTGTGACGCCACGTTCTGTGGCTTCCCGAATATAGTCCCGTCAATACTTTAATTGGTTCCATTAACGCTACATGTGTGTTAGGGACGCGGGGAAATATTTCCCTATTGACGCCCACGTTTAACTGTCAATGTGATGGTACTGGTTGGAATCACAAAAATTACATGTTGTATTTTAAAATAAGTGTTTATAGACGTTATACGAACAGGGCATCTAAACAGCCTGCTTGTGGGCAACCATGTCAAAATATCAAACCTGTACGGTACTTCAAAAATAATATAATTCAGTCACGCGATTTAGACCCATTGATATAGCTGTTCCTTGTCGTTTGTGTCAAAGTTCCTACTTCCTCAGGTACCACACACTGGGTGTAAATACCAACTTATTACTGCTCGTCAGTGCTCGTTACGTTTTTTAGGTTCTGTTTGTGAACGTGTTCCTCACAGGTTCCACTGCTACACAACATGTACTACACAGTAGATATGTATGGTATATACCTGCCTAATGTTACGGGGTCGTTGTGAGCAAGTACGACATGATGTGTAAACCAGGTGATAATGTGTGTTGGTGTGAGGAGCGACACGACCACACGTTGATGTGACGTGTGTGACGTCATAGGGACTACATGAACGATCACCACTGGTCCAAATTCACCTTGTTCTACCTCGTGTTAAACATACTGTTATACACCAGAGATCCTTCATTATATTACCCCAAGCTAAAACTTGTTCCACATATTACCACATTTGTTATTATTGTTGTTTTAGCATCCCGGGAAATATATCCCATCCATAATAAATTATATTCAATTTATAACCGCTCCTATTCCAACGTGACCAAAGGGCAAGAAATATGTATATGAGAGAGTGTGAGAGAGAGAGAGAGAGAGAGAGAGAGAGAGAGAGAGAGAGAGAAGAGAAGAGAGAGAGATAAAGACGTTATCACAATATTCCTTGTCTTGTGTTAAATACGTCACATGGTGGAATAATTGACTTTAGAAGACAAATACTTTCCTTTGTGTTTCCTCGACAATATTACAACATACATCAGTCCATCTAGTGGACAGTATTATGAAGTATTCTGTTGTTTTATGTACGTGGTTCCCCTTACCTACGACTATCTTAACTCATATGCATTACATAGACTTAGAAGTAACGGTACGATCGCTGGGAACGGTACCATGACCATTAGCCTTGCTCCAATGCTGTACTGAGTGCTAAGCGCATGCATGTCCAGATAAGAGGACAGTATATAGTCCCCAGTCTGTTATTTACATAATTTGTTCAGAAAGTATCATTTAAACTATTAATTATTACCTTGTGCAAGTTTACATGACCATCCTCGTTGTAAGTGCTCGTAAAAATTTAAAACCCTACGCTGCCATATTGCAGGAGAAAACAGGTAACAGTGGACATTAAACTGATTGAAATATTGTCAGGTTCACAAATACCGCTACAATTATATCATATTTATCGATAATTAATACCTAAAATACCTAATTTCAGGATTAAGTGTTGGCGTCAGAATGTGCAAATCCTTGCAATTAGTGTCATGCTACGCCGCCATGAACGACATCATTGTAAACACAGCCATCTGCCTCGCTATTCATCCCCTCGGACCGGGGATGACCAGGTTATAGAGCAGACACTGAGAGAATGCCGGAATTAATTCATAGCGGAAAACTGAAGGCTATGGTGGCGTGAAGACATGCGTTGTCTGCCCTCATTTAGTTTAATCCGGACAGCGTGCTCCTGGTGCTGATAACCGGATTAGACCAAGCTGGACAGCTGCGCCAGCCGAGTTGACCAAGTCCGGTTTATTCCCAGATATGTCCGCTTAATTCATTTGTTAGATTTTTTGCCTTCGCCAAAGCCTTTTATTAATGAATTTAGCTCATCGTGTTGTTTATTTATTCCTGATTTGATCTCAGCGGGCTGTGGAAATTAATGACAACACCGCGTCCAATTAACTTAGATATTAGTTATCGAAGTTTGAAAGAATGGGGAGTGTTTTGCTGGGGCCACGTGTTAATTTGTCATTGTTTTCCTTTATGCTGAATCACATTGCAGTATGATTGACAGTTGTGAATCACAATCAAAAGTAGAAAGTTTCGACAAAATTACACGTGACCTATTTCCATGATTAATCCAAGGCATGAACCTACGTTTGTACTGGGCTGGGACGTCACAACGCCGTGTTTATACCGAGCCATATGCTCCATCACCCAGTGTAGAGTGTACAGTACTCAGTGTTTTCATCACACACAATGAGGGTGCTACTATCACTGCTCGCGTTCAATGTCAAAACTCTGGTCGATTCAGGTGAACTCAAGGGACCGTTCATAATTTATGGCTGGGGGATGGGGGTGGGGGGTGTGATGATGATTTTCATGGAGAAGCATGTACAATGTGAATGCACCCCCCTAAAATTTATGTACAAAGTAAGTGACCCCGCCCTGCATGTCATGTACAAAATCAGTGACCCCCCTCTCTTCCCATAATGTTTAAGCATATTTTAAAAAAAAATATTTTTATGTACAATATTGCTGACCGCCCTAGTACATGTGTACAAAATTGATGACCCCCCTGCCTCCCCAGAACAAAATGGATGAAACCCCACCCCCTATAAAATTATCATCACCCACCTAGCCATAGATTATGAACAGTCCCCAAGTTCAGCAATCTCAGCACCTCATATGGTATACCTCATATTTCACTCGCCGCTGTACTCACTAGTACCGTTAGTTGTACTACTCTGGGTCGTCCCCCAGTCACGTCATGGCAAAGCTAATTAGTTTCATTAACTGATTCAATTATGAACACGTATTCACTGTATACATGTATTGTAATATTCTTCGGGGAAATTTAATTGTAGATATAAATACTGTAGAACCAATAATGAAATTTACATTATCATTTTACAACTGGTTTTGAATAGAACAGTTATGACGACATATTTGTTAAGCAATGGAACACGTGTTGGCCCTCACAGTTGTGTTATAGCAATGGCTGCTGTTATTAAGACCAAGCCATTATTAAGACCAAGGTTGCATTTTAGGCGTCTTAATGTCCTTTGTTCATTGTGTAGGTTCCACCAGTGCTTTTTTTTCTGTGTTCACAGACAGTGTGTTATGTTATTGCCATAACTAGGTACTAAGGGGAAACTGTCATAAGGTAGAATTGTAATTATTTATTCTGTAACCCTTTGGAGTATATGTACAATATTTTTCTACTGATAATAATAATTATAATGGAGATGTTGCACACTGGGTAATAGAGGATTTGTTTTTCCTAGTTACAATATTTTATTTTTGTGTTACCCTGATACAACCGCATAGCAAACACAGACGTCATCAATTTCCTGCATTCGAAAATCCCAATTTTTTATAACGACTTGACAGTTTTATGGCAATGTTTTTATTGCTAAAAAGGAAAAATCTGTGTGCTTAAATTTGTTTTATTGGGATTGTTTTAAGATAAATGATGAGAATATACGATCATGTTTCAGCAATAAAACGAAGTTACGGCAATGTGCCGTGACAGTCAAGGAAACTATTCCTTAACAATGATTATAAATGCAGATAAAATTACGTCAGCTAATAAAACGGAGTTTGTTCCTTCGATTACGTAATTTATGGTGGCATGAAAGAGTTGAATGTTATTACAGTAATGTGTGAATTAATTAGCGACCCTCATTTTAATGTCTGTAGCATTCTCGCCCCGTGTTTACATTTCCCCACGAACACGTGTTATCAAAGGGAAATCCCGACAATAACAGAGGTAGTCCCCGTGACGTCACGTAACGGGGTCTGCGCACGCATCGCACGAGCCTTACACTGTGTGTAATCATTTGTAGCAGGTTTCCATCCATGGCGCAGACGACAGTGGTTAGCTTGCGAGATGTGAATGTATTGAGTGAAAATCTGCGACAGTTTTTGTAGCGTGGATGCAGCAGAATGGCGGATAGCATAGTGGAAGGATGGCTTCGTTCTTTGAACCTTGTACACTACACACAAGCGTTCTTAGACAATGGTTATGACGACTTGGAAGTGTGTAAACAAGTCGGAGAGGCGGATTTGGATGCGATCGGTGTCACCAAGCACGATCACCGAGAAAAGCTCCTGCGCGCCGTACGGATACTGAAAGAGGAGGGAGGAACGGCAGTGTATTTCACATTGGAGGACCCTATCTCGTCGGAAAACAGTTATGAGGAGACAGTCGTGTTCGCGGACCTGGGCCCTGCCCCAGAATCCCCACCACAAGGCCTGAGCGCCGAGGCCTACGACGCTGGGAAGACAGCCCTGTTGACGTACCCTAAACTCCAACTCAAACATATATTGAGGGACAAGTTAGTTGAAGATGAGATCGACTTGTCTAATCCGCCATTCACCACGACGGTAAGTTATGTTCATTTTAGAATCTGATTTTCAGTGAAAGTCAGAAGCTGCCTCGTGTTGAAAATTGTCTGGGATCGGTTTGTGAAATAATGGATTAAATCGCCTTGGGAAAAGGGGACTGAAAAAGAGACATAATCGATGATAGTTCACATGTAAGCGTTATCACTTTTTCTCCCGCTTATTCCTCCGAGACAGAGGATTCCCTTTGTATATTGCATTAATTCCACACTGTGCAACAAACCAGTGACGAAGTTGCCATTCCCGAACGGAGTCGTGACGTGATCAAAGACAAACTTAACGCGGTGATAGCTACAATGTTCTGAAATTGTATCATTTTAATCGTGGCTACTTCAGGAATCTGATTTGGTTTCGGCAGTGGAGAAAATGCCGACAACAATCTTCGGATCTGGTGGAAAAAACGAGCATCCATAGCCGTGGCCTTATAATCCTTCTTTTTCCGAAGAATCAAATGTTATGTTTATTGTTCTCTTTTTGCCATCTTGAGAAAGCGGTAACATTGCCACTCTTAAACCATCCTTCAATCCGCAAGACCAATTCATAATCCTCAGCGTAGAGAAAACTCGGACATCGTCCAACGTAAACAAGCAGGGAATATCCTTCAGTCAAGACTGCAAAACAGATTGTTCTGAGATACCGTTCCTTTCCCTGATACAAAACTTGTTTACAAAAATAGGTGTGAGGTCAGTCTGTCAAATCCCGAACCCCCACGTAGTGTGAACCGCCATCTCCCCGGGATCGACACGCCAGGCGGTCTCTTTTGAAGTACAACAATCGAGTCAACTTTCGCTAATGTTTCCGTCTACCACTACCCCCAGTCATCATCTTTTCACCCCCTTATGGTAATCAGATTTCGTTATAGGGATCATTGTTCATTCCTGTTCATTCAGGCATGACTGACTTGGGTTGACACGTTTGTGTTTTGGGACTGATTAGATCAGACCCGAATATGATACGTCTTTGTTCAGGATTGTTTCTAAACAGTACTGGTATACGAGAACATAGGTTTGTAAACCTTAAGGTATGGTCTCAAAACAAAGTCTGTTTGACATTTTGTACAACTTTCACATCACCACTGTTATTACAGCTGAAAAATGCATTATTTTACATTTCAAGTGTTGAACTATTTATGCAGAATATCAGCTTTGTTGAGTTATTTACTGCTAATCATGAAATATAATGGTAAAATAATCACCTGAGATATCTACATAAATGTTATGTAACCCAGAAGCCATTCATGTTAAATCCTCTTAAGATAGGCAAAGTAACCTCATTGATAAGATGGGCATGTTTAAGATATGCCTGTTTCTTCAGTGGCCTCATTGGCACTTCATCAGGGGACTAGCTGATAGTAGTGATTGTCTGTGAAGTGCTTATCCAGGTTGATAGCCCTAATAATGATGATGAAAGAAAGCTTATTGCACTGGTTATGTTAAGTAATAGAACAAAGTTCAAAATATCATAGTTACCCTGACAACCAGAATGTAATTAACCAGGATGAATAGTTGATGATAGACTATTTCCATATACACAGTTGCCATTAATCTCTGGTATGGTATATTCATAATAGTGACATGATGTGATATTACTTTTCAAAATTGATAGTGTGGCATTATGGACGGTACATTACACTACATATGCTACCTCCCACTGCTGTGCATCTCATTAATAACCTTGATTTGTACTCTTTTGATTAATTAATTCTCCTCCTGTCTGAGATGTGCATTCTGCCGACTCAGCTGTTCCACTGAGGCGGTTTTCTGAGTCAGTCATGTGTATCTGGGTGTGAGGTGGGATTGACAGAGGATCGACATAGCATTGCTGTGGTCTGGTGACTATTGTGGAGTGTTGTCAGTTGATTACCATCATCTATGGCTAATTGCTGTTTTGTCAGTCACCCAACCGTAACACATTTGTTATTCTTATTATAGTCAAAACATTAACCACTTGAGTTTCTCAAAACAGTGTGCTAATACTTAATGAGTGTGTGTATTTGTGTTAAGATTTGAGGCTGTGTCGATGTCTAGTTATTGTTGTCATTGTGTTAGCAAAGGAAGCCTCCTGCCTCGGGCCAGCATAGATGGAAGTGTGAACTTAGAAGCATGTTTTCTTTGTCAGTGTGTAAAGTAACTCAAATATTCAGAAAGAGGCAAAACATTTCATTGAATATATTTGTCATCAGAATTGTTTCATATATGCCTTGTTTATGTAGTGTATAGAATAGTGTCACTGTTTCAGCATTGCGCAATAAAATATCTTATCTTATGCCTTTGACAGGCTTAGCCACTGGCTAAGTGATAACGTGAGAAATACTATACAATCAACTGGTAATAGTTTGGTTTTTAAAAAAATATTTTATTCATTTAACTAGTAATAGTTGGTATGACATCACACTGGAGAGCCATGTAAAAACAAGCCCAGAGTAACAGTTGTATGACATCACAATGGCAAGAGGACCTTGCCAGTATAGTGACAATGG
The DNA here is from genome assembly GCF_003918875.1 of Haliotis rubra. Lineage (NCBI taxonomy): Eukaryota > Metazoa > Mollusca > Gastropoda > Lepetellida > Haliotidae > Haliotis > Haliotis rubra. The sequence goes on from NW_025767181.1 coordinate 655,802, forward strand.
TTTGACATCACAGGAGAGGATATATGACCCAGGAGACACTGTTGTCAGCACCAGTGGCCTAGATATTCTGATCAGGTATTTTATATGCCAGTGTTTCCTGTTGTGAATACAATATGTAAACTGAGATGTGATCAGCATACCTCATAGCATATAATCATACCTCTATTGTCTCAGTAGTATGAACAAGCATGGTTAACTGCGTGGAGATAGGTAGGGAATGGAATGAATCATGTTAATGGGGATCTAATTATTTGCGTTGAAGCGGAGAAGAATTACTTTGATAAATATTTCATGATATGCAGCAGTTGCAAGTAGACTGGCAACCATGTACTTACTGCAGTTCCACCCACACCATTGCTGAACCTTTCGTCATGCATACAGTCATAGGCTGGCTCTGAGTACCTTTCTGTGCCATCTGTAAGAAAAACTTTCCAACCAAATACAAATCAATTACAATTTCATGATTCATGGCAGCTTTGGTAAATTTTGAGAAAAATGGTGATTGAACTGATTTGTAAAGATTTCGAAAATCAAAACTGTACAACCATAAGACGTCATTCCTCGTCACTATTTAACGTTTAACCCTTTACCTTACAACAGGGAGAAATATGGGTCATTGTGTCAGGCATGAGTTCCACATGTAACTGAAATACGTTAATCCCATTTTTGCGCCCCCCATCGTGCAGATACTGCAACTTTGCATCAGATGACTAAACATCTACTCACTCTGTTAATGGTTCACTGACATGCTGACAGAGTATCTCTATAACTGCAGCACACATGACAAGAAGTCATCAAGGGAAGGGCTACTGCTGACATCAGGTGACTGTTCCCATGGGCAACACCTTGATTTGAGCTTACTGCAAACAAAAAATGTTGAGCACAATAAAATCACTCTCCCAGAAAAAAGATAAAACTGTGAGGAAATTCAGTTTTGTGTATTAGCTTTCAGTAAAAACTTCGAGTTTGGGCCAGACTCAAAAACCTTTAAGATCATCAGATTCTTTTTGACTACTGTCATGCTGTGAGAGATAACTACAGTAATCTGAAAGAATCAGGTGATCCTTAACTTATTTTGAGTCATACACTAGGGTCAGTAAAGTCATTAGAACTTATCCATACTAGGGAGCCCTTAATTATTGTATTGGTTCCTTGCAGCCAATGTCAGCTTCTTGTAAGGTGACCTGAACTTAGTGTGATGTGCAGTGGAGGACTGAAGCACTGAGCAGTCAAACATCCATCATAAAGACTTGTCAGCCGTGTGGGGACAAGAGACACGTTTACCTGGTGCTATGACAGGTGGGGAGGTTTACCTGGTGTTGGGACAGGTGGGGAGGAACTGTACGGAAGGACACCGCCTACAGCACAGGTTTAATGTTATGTTTATTCATGTCATGTGGCTTATGTAGGCTAGTGTAGATGCCCATGCTGACTGTTCTATTCCCAGGAATTTGGTCATGATAGAGAGAGAGATTATTTATTTAAGTCTCGCCCAATACAACACATAGTTAAAATACATAAAATATAAAGCTTTTTGTTGTATTAGCCACCCACATGGGTTATGGGAGACATTTTCCCCTAATTATACTTAAAACAAACAGAATTGAAACAGTCAACACATTCTTCTCACACCCAGGACATATTCACACTTATATATAAATGTAGATTAGTTTGGACTTACTTTCAACTTGTTGATGTTTCCATATTTAAACAAATGGAGACATTGATTATATTTTTTTATTATAAGTTTTGTTTCATTTACTTGTGTGGTAAACAACTTCCTTTATCATAAGTTTGTTGTACCAATCTTGTTGCTATGTCATTGCCATTAGTCAGACATTTCCTCCAGGTACAAATAGGAAGCAGGGAAACACAGCTGTTCAGAAAGGGTTGAAGACATATTCATTTAATACATCAAGAGATTTGAGTCATGTTTGTAGCCACCTGAAAAAAATGCATCATTTGGAACTTTAAGGCATATAAAACACTTGTCCATATTAACAACATCCATGGTTCACTTGATGGAGATATTTTTAATTCATTAACTCCCCCACATAATTAGGAATTTCCTTTGCCTCCTAGCTGTGTGACCTAGTGGGGCCATGTCGCCATCACACACTACCACCAAGATGTGCATATTTAATCTCGTTAGCCCGCGTGCTCAGATCACATGTCCCGCCTCCAGCCAACGCTAACTTTACATCTCGCTTAAAACAAAATTTAATCATGGAACGTTGAAGTTGGTTGGAATCTGAACTTGATTGCATGCAGCAGCAGTGGATCCGTTGTGATCTCGGAGAGTCTCTTGTTTATGTAGGATGTGGGGTATAAAGATATGTATTGATTATGTAAATTATCTGTATAACATGTATCAGCTTATGTCATGCTACATATTTGAGATGCATTGTTCTGTATCAAGTATTGTTGTATGTGCAACTCTTTTCAGTCCATATATCACACAGCAATGACATGTCTGTATTATATAGTGCTATATATTGTCCATTTATCACATTGTAATATCTAAAATCATATAAGTTCATGTATTGTCCATTTATCACATCATAATATCTACATCACATAAGTTTATGTATTGTCAATATATCACAGTATCTATACAGCATTAGGTTACCGGTGTGCTTTATACATGTATCAGATGAAAATAGCAATAAAACATAAATTGCAGTTTAATTGCTAATCTCATGTCAGTATACACATTTGTAGCATTATTTAGATATATATGGTTAGGTGTAAACTGAACCAGTCGTATGTAAGGTAGCCCACAGATAGTGACTAAATCATTGTGCCATTGAATTTACAAACAATTTTCCTTGCATTTGACCTGTTTGTAATCACCGACAGCAGAATGTCAAAATGCATCACCATTTACATATTTTTTTCACTATAATCTAATGAAAATACATGTAGACACCTACACTAACAAATCAATGTTTAGCATGATAATTTGGGGCAGTCTGTGCCATGAAATCTGATTTTTCTAGGAAATGTTATACAAATACAAGTATGTTGGTGTGTGAGCGTTACACTGACTCCATGACAAAATGTGTCTTATGTTAGTGTATTTGATATTGATCATATAACCAGATTAAATCCTCACAATGGAAGACATCACTTTCTTCAGAGGAGAAACTCCATAATATTGTCCTAAGATTGCAAATGTTCAACTGCGGTCAGACCCAAATGTGACCAGTTTTAAAGCCTGGAAAGAATGCTGCCCTTGTAAGTTGAGCGATAAGCCTGGGTGTCCATCCCCCACGTGTTTTAGGGTATGAAGATTTGACATCCCCATTGGCCCCACAAGGCTAGTTAAACAAAAACAATACAAAGCCTATCTCTAACATGCTTAGTGTTGTTTTGCGACCTTTTGTTGGTTTTGAGCAGTTTAATTTTCAAATAATGGCACTGGCCCCCACCGCATTTAGTCTGTTTACTCAAAAGACAGGGTAAATATGACAAGTAAACACAAGGGCTAGCTCCTGAAGAGTCCTGATGTGGCAAAGCTGAAGTCTCTCTCTGAACTGAGCTATCTGTAGAGCGCAGCCGCTTGTAGATGTGCAAACTCTACCCCATCACATGGAACAGCAGTTGAGGTCGCGGGATGTTTATGTACTGCAGCAAGACTTGCAGAGAATGTCTGTACATATACTACTCAAAATAAGATAAGGACTGCCCAATTTTTTCATATTTCTATACTTTATGAGTTATAAGAGATTTAGTAAGAAGAATCAGGGGACCTTAACCTGCTTTAGTAGTTTGTGTACTTATTACCATTCTAATATTATCCCTCATCTGCTCATGTTACCTTGTGTAACACATCATGTTAGATTGAAGAGCTGAGCTTATTAGACTGATTATGCATGGAGAGGTATTATGGAATCAATGAAAATAAAAAATTTCATTAGTTAAATAAAATACTTTTTGAAAAACATGAAATATGAAAAATCCCATACAATGTTTTGTACATGTTCTTTTATTTAAAAGTGTGTAAATTGTCCACACAGAAACAGTGCTGATATTCTTGAAACTATGTAACTATTTCCATAATAAGTGATAAGAATACAAAATACCAGTATTGTGTTGTATTAGCATCATTTCTGAATAACAGCTCCTCAACAGCATGGTATAAATCCATTATATCATAGCTGCATGAATGTGGTATTACATAAGTCTATGAATAATATATGAACATAATTGCTATATTAAGAGATAAAGCCTGTAAATTAGATACTGTTTTGTGGGTGTTATGAATATGCAAATCATTGATTGGTTTTCTCTGTCAGCAGCGCCTGTGTCTACAAGTGCATTGCTATAACACCTAGTTTCTCCTGGGGGCTGTTTTATGTCCCGTTTAGTTGTGATTGCCGGGAGATCCTTCTGCAGGAGCAGTCCCTTCATTAGACACAATTTCAAAAAGCGAGGCTTCATACTCAACGAGTATCGACACACGAGGGGGCTTTTGTTGAAATCGCCTACCGTTTCCATGGCAGCCATCAAAATGAAAATCATCGGTTTTTGTACCATTATTGATTTGGATGGGATTATTTTTATGAATGAGTTTACAGGTGAATTTCCTCAAGTTAAGAAATGGTTTATCAATACCCGGCAGCAGTTTGCAGTGGTTGAGATAGGGAAGAGTGATAGGCGTTATCATTGGCAATTCACTGTCGATTCTGGCATCTGTGACTTGGAGATATTGACAGCACTCGCCTCGCTTTATGGAATTTTCTTCATACATTCAAATGAGTAATTTACAACAGGATAGATGTCAAGATGAAAAGTATATTTCTTAATTCTCAATCATTTCTTAGTCGACAAATGCTTGTCAAAGAGGTGACAAATTTGATTGGATGGTCAGGCTTGTGGGCTTGGTTGGTGCATGTTATCACATCCAAGTAGAGTGGATTAATTAATACTCATGATGTCAATCACTAGATTGTCTGGTCCAGATTATTTGCAGACTTCCAAACAGCTGGAAGATTGCTGAGTGAGGGAAACACCCAAACAAAATTTGTTACTTGTTTTGGTTGTAAATATATAATGACAGCAGATGGTGAGTCTGGTATTTTCACACTGGAAGATGTCTGTATAGGGGATTATGTTGTTACCGCATAGTATGATACCTTATGTATTGACCCAGGTCAATTTGGGCCCAATGGAAACAGACTACCATCTAAAGTTCAAGAAGGACAAATATTTTATTGGCAGTTAACTATTGAGTCTTTAAATGTTGTTAATTACAGATTTTATCATGAGTTAATCCTGCTGGACCCCAAGTGAACCTGGGTTTATCAGATCAAGGTGAAGCAGCCAGACAGTGACCAGGTCGTTGTGACCTGAGGTGGTGCTGGTCAGTTGACTGCTGGATTACTGTCACATGTAACCCTACATCCTGGATCATCAGTAAAGTATGTTTATGGAAGAAAGTCACTTGTGAATTTATTTTCTGACAAGAATCAAAGTTAAATCTTTGGTGCATCAGATTAGAGATACTTACTGACCCTGCTTGAACTTTACAAGCCATTGTGTTAAACAGGGCATGACAGGGATTTATTCAGAAACGGTTTAACATTTGAATAGAAGGATTTAGTTTTTAACAGTAGGAATAATTCAGATAAGAAGAAAAGCTTTCATCTTTATTGCCAATGTAAAGTGAAAAGCTCGTTTGTCAGTTGAGATGAGACAGTTAGTTCCTGTGTAGACAGTGCAGTGTTCTGTAGAGTGGTTGGGTAAGTGTAGCGTAGAAGTATGTAAGGCTGCTGTAGATCTGATGTACCGTAGTCCATTATGTGGACTGGATGGCTCACAAACACACAGCAGGCTAATGAAATTATGTTTAATCATTCATAAAACCTCAGGAGAATTGTTGACATCACAATACTTTCTTTTTGACTGAAGTATGAACTTGGTTGCTGTGCGTTATATGTGCTCTCTTCAGTAACAGTAAACAGCTGTTTCACCAATCTCCACCGGGACAGTAAACAGTCTCTTCCATAACAGTAAACAGCTGACTCACCAATCTTCACAAGGACAGTAATCAATCAGTGCAGGAAATGTATTAATTTCCTGGATATCTTACACCAACCTACACTTGGTGCACCAACTACTGATGGTCTACAAGTTGCTTAGCGAGAGTTTCTGAAGTGAGATGAATCATTGTAAGTGCCATAAGTTACATAGTTGCAACACATTGTGACAGTGTAGCACATGTTGGACTCTGGTTAACCAATCAGGAGCAGTGTTACATCACACCTGGTGGCAGCCACACAAAGGACCAGTCACAGATGGTATGCCGAGATGTTGGGCAACGTTACAGCATTAAGGCACTGCCACAGGATGGGGTACAGGAAGGGGGGTCAGGAAGGGGGAGGGAGTAGATGGGCATTAGTGTATGTTTTAGTAGATCAATGTAGACAGATGTGCATGTTCTTAACATTGTAGCAGTTAAAAGCAAAATGAGTAATGTGTTATTAATCACAGCTGAATTATTGCTGTGACAAGAAATGTTCTTCAGCCGTTGTAGTTCTGATGTACTGTCATGTTTGTTTGTGTTTTTCACGTGGAAATTTGTCATAAATTTTCGGACATGTATTTCCATAAGTTAAATTTTGTTTGTTTTTATTCGAAACATCTGACTCATGGTGATGATTGGGTTACAGTGATTTTTCTTTTCCTGACTTGTTCTTGGCAAACAAAATTCCTCCAATGAGACATTTTTTACATTTGTTGTTAAATGCCACAAAGTGAAATTTGTGTAACTTTACACTTTGAGAAAGCAGAAGTTCGGCAAGAGCAATTGATGTAATTGCATACGAGTGTGTTTCCCTGCCTTGCACAATGCCAAACATAACTGCGACACTATCAGGGGAAGACATCTTGTCTGTGGTGTACCCAGACCTATATTGTGACAGCCTGGCTCACTTTGTCTCCAACCAGGATCACTTTCCTGACAGTCAGACTAGGGTAGGAAGTGAGGCTGCTTCATGCATGGGGGTGGCTGGGGGGGATCTCGCTAACATAATGGTAGATTCGGAGACCTGAAAGCCATGTGGGCGAAACATAGGGCAGAGTTTGACTGTAAAACCTTTGACAAATCATGGCAATCATTTGTACAAAGTGTGGGAAATTGAAACAATGTTTTGGATGTGGGCATGGTCAGGACTTGACATGTTTTTAAATGGGTCTGTGTTTGTGTTATCTCAGAGCCAGCCATGATTTATTAATCTTCTTGAGTAAAGTTCTTTGAGTTGGATTGTAATCTTGTATGTATGGTTGATCATTGATTTTATCCTTGGCGTTATTCCAAAGCTGACATTTAAGATTAAATGTTTCAGATATTGTGTTGTTTTTACAAATAGTGAGTTGATTTTTCCAATATTCCTTTACTTTGTACTGATCTCCAACATTAAAAGTTGTTTCTAACACTACCAGAATCTTTTTTAGTGAATGGATTTATGCCGCTTTTGCAACATTACAGCAATATCCCAGAGGAGACACCAGAAATTGGCTTCAGACAATGGACCAATGAGTGCTCTAAACCACGATGTACCCGCGAGGACCTGGGTTACAATTGGTCTTCACCAACCCATGCGACTAACGGGATCGGGTGGTCAGGCTTGCTGACTTGGTTGACACATGTCATCGTATCCCAATTACATATATCGATGCTCATGTTGTTGATCACTGGAACGTCTGGTTCAGACTCCATTATTTACAGACCGCCGCCATATAGCTGGAATATTGCTGAGTGCGGTGTAAACTGCTCTCACTCACTTAAACCACTAGGCTACGCCATCACTCTCCTGCTGAAATGACAGCAATTTGTACTCTGTTATTTCTGTCACACATACTGCTGCTGCACCAGGTATATGCACTCCAGCTTCTAAATACAGCAAATTGCTACTTCCTTGTCAAGACCAGGCTTTGTTTTATTCACATCAATTAGAGGTCTGCACGATACATGCACGCATGGGTACAATAGCGTCTTCAGTCTCCCTATTCTTGGCCGGAGAAGACGTTTTGAGTAAGTGAGAAGTCATGGTAATCATCCACAGCTTGTTTTTCTGATAAACTGCATTTAGATGGTCCTGTGCAGAATGCATCAAGAGCTAAAAGTAGCATATCTGATTTGAGCTCTTTTGGTTGATTTCCTAACTATATGACATTACATTCACTCTTCACTCTTCATCTATTAATATACAGGGCAGTGGGGTAGCCTAGTGGTTAAAGCATTCGCTTGTCATGCTGATGACCTGGTTTGATTCCCACATGTGTGAAGCCTATTTCTGGTGTTCCCCGCTGTGATATTGCTGGTATATTGCTAAAAGCGGAGTAAAACTAAACTCACTCACTCTATTAATATACAGACTGTTGGGATAGCTTTGTGTATCAAGTGGCCACTCGTTGTGCCAATGATCTGGTGCTTCTCCACAGGAGAAACTTTCCTGGTGTCATCTGCCCATTACTACTTGAATAAACATGGCTAAATGTGGCATGAAAACATACTCATGTTTACGGATGTGGAAAGTGGAAATTGCTCTTCTCTTTTTCTGGTTCACATGTTACAAGAAATTAGGACTCACTCACTCACCCCGCAAGAAGTTCATGTGTACTGGTAGTGAGCATTAGAGGAGGCCCTCAGCTGACTTGTGAACCTGCAAAGCTGGTCCTGACAAGCATGCATAGGAAGCACTCTCACAAGATAAGGTTTTCTCACTAAATTTCATTTGATGATGTGGTAATCTGAAGGCTCAAGCCTGATTTGCAAGCAAATGTTGTGATTATGGAGTAGAGACTGGTTCCTGCTTCTGATCAGATCAGGTTGGAGGTTCACCTGGACAGGATTTCCATTAAGTAATGATGAGGCAAAACCTGGCAAATGAGCAAATGGTGAAAAACATTTAGAACAGGAATTTTCGACCGACTTGGGATCTGTAGGAAGTGAGACTCAATTTTGTGAAAACAGCTGAGAACCAGGAATATGGAACACATAATGAAGACACCTTATTTTATTACATCTGGATGCCATTTACTTCTTGCCAATGCATCAGGGAAATGGGGACTGGAGCTGATGTATCTCTATAACCCTGTAATACCAATGTTAATGGGAGTGTCTGTTGTGATAAAGCAACTCACTTGAAATTTAGTGTTAAATTTGCTATGTGTTGATGTATATATGATTGTGAATATGTTTTAGCCACATTGCACCTGCTTCCAAATGGAATATTCCTGCAATACATTTGTGTGCTGTTTACCAAGGCAATTAACAATTCTTTGTTTATAGCATCTGTTTCTTTAACTGGTGGGGTCGGTGGGGTAGCCAAGTGGTTAAAGCTTTCACTCTTCACGCTGAAGACCTGGGTTCGATTCCCCAAATGGGTGCATTGTGTAAAGCCCATTTCCGGTGTCCCCTGCCAGAATATTGCTAAGAGCAGCGAAAAACCAAACTCACTTAACTGTTGTGTGTATGTTATCCATATACTGGGGACTGAAGGACAGGTCACCCTGATGACCTGTCACTGAGGTGATGAGAGGTCAGACAGGTGCTCCAGGTCATGGAAATAATTCCTGTGTATATTGTCTGTCTCATGACACTGACAAATGTTTCCATGTACACTTGTGATAAAGAACTGGTCATTCTTCTTGTCACCACTCTATCATGCCTATGAACTAGAGTTTGTATTTAATATCATGCTCAGTAACCTGTACATGAATGTGAACAATGCTGTACACTTGGTTCTACCTACAACACTCTGTAAATATGTTTGCCTTGTAATGGGTATACATCATGATCTGTTACCAGCCTGCCTACAGATACTGTACACGCACGAACCTGCTGCATTCAGCATTGGGTAGGGCTGACCATTGGGCAACTGCAACAAGAGTTTTGGATGTTCAGTAGAAGTGTCCAGCTTTTTAAATATAACTGGGTGCATTGATTGATGTGGCAATTTTATATGCCCAATAATGTTTGCCTTTAATACATTTATGTGGTATATTTAATCTTGGTCTGGTGTGTGTGTGTGTAGTAAGAATGTACTTACGGTTTGGTATATATGACAAGAAAAGTCAAATGTTACTTGCTTGACAGTTCTTCTGTTTAGCATGAATTGGGAGATAACAAATTTATGACCTTGTTGAGATTGCAGTTGAACAATGTTTCCAGCTAATTATATTTTGACAAGTGCACTTTCTCCTTACACTGATCCTTTGGTAAGCCTCCAGCAAGTGCAACATTGTGTATACAGTAGCTAATAGTGAGGTGGTAACAGATTTATACCACCAGAACGCACACACATATTAACATTGTGTACAGTTGGTATTGTATAGTGAAGTGTACAACACTGTGCACATCCACATACAGATTGCACAGGCCAAAGTTGGATGGTTAGTTGTTGTTTAACAGGGCACACAGCAGTATTCCAGCTATATGGTGAAGGTCTATAAATAATTGAATCTGGAGCAGACAAACCAGTGATCAACAGTATGAGCATGGACCTACTTAATTGGGATACGATGACATGTGTCAACTAAGTCAGCGAGTCTGACTACCCGATCCTGTTAGTCACTTTTAAGGCAAGCATGGGTTACTAAAGATGATTTCTAGCCCAGATCTTCATGGGTGCCCAGACCAAAGAGGTGACTCAGAATCTCATCCTTTTGGCTGTTGAGTAGATCTTAACCTGGAGGGGATCATCGTTTCAAATATTAGAATAAGGCTTCTGAGTGCTTAGCATCATGTGTTCAGTAGTGTTCATAGTTAGCACTATACATAAACAACTTCAAATTAGGTTACCTGCTGGAAAAGTTGAAAGGAAGAGTTATTGTGTGTTAACAATATAAAAAATAAAAGATATTTTAACACACTTTAGTCATTCCAGCAAGACAGTTAAAAGCTCAGGTTACGGCAGCCTGGAGGGGAGGATGCATGCCAGGCAATTTGTCAGTACCGTATGTATTCCGGCACAGCTGCACTGTGCTACCACGATTCTAATGAAGCTTCTGACATGAGACTCGTTCTGACATGAGACTCGTCAAAAACCTCAACATGAACCCAAGAGAAGCATGCACACAACAGACATAAACAAATTGGTTTCTAACAAGACTAACAGTAAAATATTTACTGTTGAAGCCTGTGTTGTCATGGGGAGGCTGAACAAGGGGCATGGTGGATCTGGAGCCTGACTTATCTCCGTCTGAAACCAGGGACATGACAGATGATGATGGTAGTATGTGGAGGGGCTGCGACCCTGGTCAGTCTGTCTGTCTGATGGACTGATAGCATGTGCCACTGGCCTCTCAGTAGGAGAGGTGATGGCAGAGTCATTAGTGCAACAGAAACTATAAGAAAAACAGAGGGGGTTCTTGGTCGATGTTGATAATGAAAATACTGTTATCAGAGAGTAGACACATCCCAATATGTTACTTTGTAGCTTTTTCATATCCATATTGATCTTGAAGTTCCTGTGGTGGCGCCTCTTGCTGTAGGTAGAGAACATAGAGATCAAGTATATAGCATGCTGCTTCTGAGAATAGGAGGAAGAGTTTATGATGTCGGGGAAGGGTACATGAACATGACTAGTTGTTAGGAAGAAAAATGATATAACGCATGGTTCTCTGATGTATATGGTGTGTATCCTAATGGGGTATTGGATAACCTAGTGGTTAAGTCATGCATCAAGCGTAACATCTTGGTTTAATCAAGCACATGGTCTCCAAATGTCACACTGAAGATCTATGTGTTGTGTGACATAATGCTTGTGACAAACCCAGCTTACTGTACTGTCCTACTCTGTATGAACCATATTCACCCATAGTTTATTGTCACGCCAGACTGGCCAAGGATGGGGCCAGGGCATCCAGGCATCAAAGGGCCAGTATATTCATGGTGGGAATGTTGTAAAGGTTGTGTAAAAACCCTAATCACTCACTCTTGAGTCATCTTGACAGTATCTGCGTCTGTATCTTATGGGTGTAGGGAGATAGTTCCTGCTCCAGTAGGAGATAGTTCCAGTTTTGATGTCATTTTGGATTAGGTTGGACAGTTAGGTGTCAACCGGACATGAACCCTGAGTTCCTCCATGTTACCCTAGCTGATGTAGCACGTGTTGTATGATCCTGAACATGAAAGACCTTTGGTCAGAAAGTGATCACCGCCATCATGACAAACAGAAAAGAAGAAGACTATCTCTTTACAGCTGTTGGGGCCACTCAAGCATTTTGTGAAGCAATAACAGAACCACCTGAGGTCACACCTCGTACACTGTGATTGATGTAGGCCCCAAACACTACAAAACAGACAGTGAGTGTTTCAGTTGCTTGGGGACTATGAGTGAGTGAATCCATTTCTGTGTCTGACAGGGATGTAGAACAGTGATGTCCACCCATGAGTCCCTGTTGAGTGAGTCCTGCTGTCTGGCTATGTTCTCCACTTAGTGCCTAAGTGATCCCTTCACATACCTTTGCATGATATGTGTAGAAGTTCCTGCTAGTGGGACACTGTGGCTCTAAAGGAAGCAAGTCTAGATTTTTGCACAGGTTCACATACCGTATGTTACTGTAGATAAGCTGAATTTTGAGGACCAAACAAAGCAGTCTGTAGAAGGGGGTTGGCTTATCTACGGGTTACACTTCCGTCAAACTTTTTCAGGGGGTAAGAAAACAACATCGCAACACTTTGCGTGAACGAACAAGAGAAGATGACTTTGTCAGTAAAGACGTCAAATTTGTAATTAAACATCACTAGACAAGATTATTTACCTTCTCAGTTCTAATTTTTAAATTTTTTAATTTGAATGCGACCCGTGAGGATCCAGGTTAAAATTGATCTTCAGTATCCCATGCTTGTCGTAAGAGATGGCTAATGTGATCGGGTGGTCAGGCTCACTGACTTGGTTGACACATGTCATCGTATCCCAAATGTGTAGATCGATGCTGATGCTGTTGATCAGCGGATTGTCTGGTCAAGACTTGATTATTTACACTGTTCGCATGTATAACTGTACAATATATAACTTCTTTGAGTGGCATTAAGAAGTTGGGGTGATGACCAAGGGGTTCTATGGATATACTTCTTTATTACTATATATGTACAATATATACCCTAGGATGTGTTCTGGTTCTTACACATTAAAGAAAATTCAGTTAATTTAATCAAATTCATAAATGACAGCCCAGAGTTTTCTGGCAGGAGCTTTTGACTGGCAGCATGCATCTTGGTCTGATCCTGTGTTTGATACTGGTAGGTGAGCATGCCTTGCTGCAGGGGAGATAAGATGCCCAGTTGATGAAGGAATGGTGCTGAAGGAGAATTTAGTGTTTAGTTTTGCATCTTTCCACCCCATCACCCGTGTCTCCCTCTTATCAGGTGTATCACACTGATGAAGGATACCAACAGACTAGAGTGGTGGTGTTATCTTGTGTGGAATCCTGTAGTTTCGATGTCAGAGTCCCAGCAGGCCGCTGCAGCTGACCAGCACATTCTAGCGCCATGTTGGCTGATAATGGTCAGGGTAATTCTCCTGTGGGCTATGGTCAATTTAGAAAACTAGGAGCGATAGATGCAATCTGGTTTTACATTGGTTATCCCTTAATGTGATTTTCAAATAATGCGGTCATTCTTTGTTGATGTTATAACTGGTAATGACTCTTCTGGGTTTGTGGGAGTTATTTTTTTTATAAATTGTGGGTTTTCGTGGATTTGTTTTGTTTGGTTATGTACAGCCTTGCTAGCCATGATGTTTGGTTTGACTGGTAACAGTGATAGTGTGATGATCAGACATCACGGGTCTAGTGGCACCACTGTCACACACAAATGTGATAACTTGTTGGAATTGACACTTTTCAGGTGTTGGACATCACTGGATTGTCTGGTCCAGACTTGATTATTTACTGACTGCTGTCATATGGCTGTAATATTTGATAAGTGTGGCATTAAGAATGAAATAAAAACCATTAGGAAACCGTCTTGACAACCTTGAAAATCTATGTTAACAAAGAAAAGTGAATAGGTGGGTAGCTTATTCCAGACTAATTGAGAAACAGTGGCAGTGCATGATAATAGCCCAGTTGTGACGGAAAGGTTGGTTTTTATAACCTGTACTGTATATTACCTCTTAAAAATATATAAAATATATATTTCCTAGAAATGGTAATAGGATTGACAGAAGCAATGTAATTTCCCTTGGTCGGTAGATAGGAGAAGCCGCTGATGAGATTAGTCTGTGGTATGTTGTTGACTAGTTAGGTCAATGTGTGTCTCCATCTCACAGAGGCATCAATCTTCTGTATCTCCCAGCGGGGTTACATCCGCGGGGCAGGGAATTCCAAGTCACTCCACATTAATCCCGGATCCCGCAGCTGATATAGGTAGGTCCGTGCCTGTATACTGGTCATGTCTTCTGCTCAGCATAGCCTCGTGTAGGTCAATTGTCTGTCAGATATACACCTATCATCGTTGTCCTATGGTTGGCCAGTGGGGTAGCCTCTATACCATCTCTGAAGCCCATTCCTAATGTCCTCTGCTTTGATGTTGCTGAATGTTGAGAAAATATTACTAAAAACAGCTCAAACAAAAGTCACTCCCTCGTTCATTCTTTGACAAATTCCTTGGCAAATACCTACAAATGTGTGGATATTTACGTTTTTGTACTGTATGTTGTAAAACATGGATTGAATGTGTAATTTCTTTTGTGGAATCGTTATCCCACATTGTTTCTGTTGCACCCAGAACTTGTGCTGTTATGATAATTAGGATAAGGAATCAGAAGTCAGTGACAATGTGATGGTTAATAAATTGCAAAAACACAAACAGTGTGCATCAAAATTCCCACATAACTGAAATAAGCATTAAAATCCAATATTAGTCAGAAATACAGATTAAAGTTCCAATTTGTCATCTTTGTTAATATCTGGCCCTCATGTGGCATTAACGAAGCAATTGCTGTCAATATTACCATCCATCCATGCCATGCTGGAGCTGCTAGTCACACACAAGCCACCCCTGTGGACCACTCCCTCCGTTGCAGGCTCATCCCGGTCAGTCCTCCATGTTCTTCAGTGCCCAATCTATTCTGACAATCCAATATGCCCTGTTGACCCTTCAGGTCGGCGTGACCCTGATCATCTGACTTCCAGAGATGGATTCTGAGATGCTGGCATCTCCAGTCTTTGGTTTCTGGGGGAGGTTGCTGACGATCTGGTGGTCTTAATGATGTTTGCCTGACTGTGCGGATGTTGATTAATTTATGGATGATGATTTATGACGCGGTGTTAGACTTTTATTGATTATAATGTCAACAGAAATGAAATGACATATCTTGAAAAATATGGATATTGCTTCGCTGCCATGTATTGATATTACAGGAAATAGACATAAAAACTACCCAGAGAAAGTAATAGCATTTCTGCTTTATCAGCAATAATATTCGTTTATCTGCATTGAACATGTGCATAGTTGATGAGAATATGTATTTAAAATTGTCCTGGTTTTATTAACACTATATTGACCATAGTATGGACAATGAAAAGTCAGTTTGTATAGGACATGATGCTGATTACCTAATGACAGTGAGTTCTGTGCTCCTTTAAACAGTGTACACCAGGAAGTGCTCCTTTAAACAGTGTACACCAGGAAGTGCTCCTTTAAACAGTGTACACCAGGAATGAGCTTCATGCATTGTATGGTTGTTGTGATGTAATCCCTGGCCATTTGGCACTGTCGGTGGACAAGATGAAGTCATATCAGCTAGACATAGGATATCTGATATTTATTCCTAGATTTGATGGCTACCCTTATTCCTAGATTTAATGGATAGCTCTTATTCCTAGATTTAATGGATAGCTCTTATTCCTAGAGTTGATGGATACCCTTATTCCTAGATTTGATGGATACCCCTTATTCCTAGCTTTGATGGATATCCCTTAATCCTAGATTTGATGGATACCCCTTATTCCTAGATTTGATGGATACCCCTTATTCCTAGATTTGATGAATACCCCTTTGATTCCTTATTCCTAGATTTGATGGATATCCCTTATTCCTAGATTTGATGGATATCCCTTATTCCTAGATTTGATGGATATCCCTTATTCCTAGATTTGATGAATACCCCTTATTCCTAGATTTGATGGATACCCCTTATTCCTAGATTTGATGGATACCCCTTATTCCTAGATTTGATTTGATGGATACCCCTTGATAGATATCCCTTATTCCTAGATTTGATGGATACCCCTTATTCCTTATTCCTTGACGGATATCCCTTATTCCTAGATTTGATGAATACCCCTTATTCCTAGATTTGATGGATACCCCTTATTCCTTTGCGGATACCCCTTATACCTAGATTTGATGGATACCCCTTATTCCTAGATTTGATGGATACCCCTCATTCCTAGATTTGATGGATACCCTTATTCGTAGATTTGACAGATACCCTTATTCCTAGATTACATATGTCCACTGTGCCCATGCCTGTGTACACGCAGTGAACCAGGTTGGTAAGGATATATCTGTGTGAACTTCACTGTAATACATATATCAATAAATCCCTCACTGTACATATTATTACCAGTATCTCACAGGGACGTCAGCCGTAGAGGAGGTGCCACAGTTGGCAGCTCATTATGGACCCAGCTGGCGTATTGAATTCTCATATAATTCAGATATTATACAATATTTTGTATTTAAGTGCATCTGGTCACACTTCCAAACAAAGGAGATATTGAAAGCTAGATTCTGATTGACTTGCTACGCAACATCCTAGGGCATTTTAGAACATCCTCTCATGTTATAATGTCTCTCGAGTATCCTAATGAACTGATTCCAAATCTACTAAAAGTTTGTAAGCCTAAACTCGTATCTTTATATAAAGTAAGTTGATTTAAAACTTATTATATCAGCCGAATTCACTAGACTAAAAGAGTTTTTAGTAGACATGGTGTTTTGACTAGAGGCCAATGCCGCAGACTGCAATGTCCCCTATTCATTAGCGTCCTCAAGAATACTATTCTCAAGTGTATATTAAGCTGAATGATGTCCGCTATTATAGTAGAATGCCCTCCAGTTAAGTAGATTGTTCTGTAGGGAAGTAGAGTGAGAAATTCAGATTTCCTGTTATAATGGCCTACAGTCTTGTTATGTGTGTTATAGGAACACCTATGGAGGGGAAAACCAATCAGTGTTGGTGTGATGAAAGCATATCAGTGTTACCCACAATGCTTCGGGAGTGTGTCCCAGGAGCTGTGTGTTGTGCAGGTGTGGAGGTGCTGTGTTGACACTGTTGCTGCATGTTAATGAGTCATCTACTTCCACATAGACCAAGGGCGCCGTGGTTGCCACTTGACCATCTCCTCCCAGGAATAACTGTCTGATTTCCATGTATATTGGGTCTTGTAGTCTATTCTGGTTATAATGGTCTTATCACCCAGCAACACGAGCTCTGAAAAATACAATCGTGTGATAAACATATTGAGGCACCATCTGACATGGCTTATTATTAGTTACATGCTGTGGGCAAAAAGGTTATTACAGTCTGAGAGCCATTGAACAAATCAGAACCTTTGAGCCACTGTGCAGATCCTTTATGAGAAATAGAATATAATTAACAGAGTGTGGACTTTTTATGATTGTGTAAAGGTGTGGGATTTAGAAAATTGATTTCTTAGTATACAAACATAAGTGTGTTGAAGAAAGTGAATATTTCTCAAAAATGATGTATCCAAAGACATTCCACGATAAAAGAGAGTGGTTGGAAGATTCATGTGTATATGTAAGGCCCATCAAGTGAGTGAGTGTGTCACATCGGCACAATTTAAGCCATATAGCGACAATACTAAGCCTGCACACACACAAGTCCACCACCAAGTGCTGCTGCTGTTGTCCATGTGACCAGACATGGCCGATGTTACAGGAAATAGAATGTGGACATGTTCAAATAAACTTCTTTGAAATCCATAAATATTATTTCAATCAACATGCCTTTCAAATTGTTAAAACCAAAGGCCTCAATGGCACTTAACACAACAGGTCTTGAAAAGTAAGACCATTTATGGTTGCAAATTCCTCAATATCAATAGCGCCTTGATCTCACTGGAGATTTGGCAATTCCCTGAGGGATGACTCAAATTGGTTCATCTGAATACAGGAGGCTGATGGCTTGTGCTGTTGGTAACTCCTTCGTCACTTCTGTTGGTCACCGTGTGTCCAGCCTGCGTCCAGCTTGTGACCACAGGCAGGGCAGGCTTTAATGAAAAGCCTCCATGCATAGCAATGAGCACACTGTATGGAGATAGAGACAGGCAGGGTGAGGTCAGCCATTATAGGCAGCCCTCAATCAAAGACTGACAAGCTTTGTCTTTTATTGTGAGGGTCACGAGGGATGGGGTATGGATAAGAATGGAATTTGATTTACACCCATAAAGTAAACATCCAGTGACAGTTTATTGCCATCTGGCCATATTTTGGTAATGGTTAGGATTGTGGTGGCATGGAGAATGGGCTTTTTGTGCATTATCCTGACATTCTTTATGGTTTAGGTACAGCAGCTGCACAAAAGGCTTTGTAGTTTGTCATACAGTTTATTGTGAATATAATGGGAAGATGGCATTCTCGATTCTTATCACTATCTGTCAGGTAGCTGTAGTTAATAGTTTGGAATGAGTTAGAATATTTTTTCTCTATTTGGGAAATATCATGTGTCTGAAGAAATTGGTTTTATAACTGATGGATTTGTTTCTGTCTTTGAATGGATTTGCATAATCTTCAAAACAGTCATGTAATAAACTGTTCTGGGGCAGTGAGGGATGAAATCGGGGATTGAGTTATGCAGTGTTTTATTGATCTTGTGCAACCAGGTAAATATATCATTGATAACCAGACTCTTCTATTGTCGAAGAAGGTTTTAATATACCAAGTCCAATTCATACATGAATATACAAGCAGAGAATTGTTTGAAGTATTTTGAAACGGAGCCAAACACAAAAGCCATGATCACAGATGATCACACAACTTTCACACATTGATCAACTGATGCTGGGTCCCTGGCTATGCCATATATCTTTCAGTAATTCATAGTCCAGACATATAAATGTATTTTGTAATCCTATATTCCCAGTTGAGACTGTTTCGGTTTCAAATTGACACCATGATGTAACTGGCACCATGGGTCTGCTGAGAATGGTATTCACCAGGTGCTGGACATGCTGTTATGGTATATATCACTCTAGCCAAGACCAAGACTGGAACAATGACATAGTGTGCTGTATCAAAAACATTGGCATTCATATCATGCCTTGCCAATAATTCCATTACCCATGTTCGTCTCAACTGCAGGGCTAGCTATTACGAGCAATATCACTTATCTTGGGTGTAAATTATGGCGGTTCTTTATAACAGGCCATTATCACTGACAGAACTATTGGTCAATAACACTTTAATCATGTTAGTTGTTGCATCACGTCATCACAGCTTGTGGCCAGATCCAACTGGAGCATCGTTGCAGTAGCTGGCTTCATCTTGGCATTCTTGACCCCACTCCATATGTCAGCCAGCCATCGGGAGCAACTGTTATTGGACAAAAACTTGTAATCTGCACTTGGGAAGACTTCCACAAAAGACCTAGCCATTATTTAATTACTTCTGAGAGCAATGAGTCTTAAATTTCCTGAAAGATTTCCAAATTGCATTTCTGTTCTGAAGGAACAGTCGATAAACTTTTCTTTAAGAGTTAAATTTCTGCACACTCTAATGCCTTCCATGAACATGTGCAGCATCTGTTAAAAATCAAATTAAACTTAGCCAAGAAACATTTCTACATGCACTTCACCATTTAGATTAAGACTTTGTTGTAAATATAAACACATTTGTCCTGGCTTAAAAGGTGGAAAAACTATTGTCTACAAGTTGTGTCTGAAATTCTTAAGTGTTACAGAACTGAAAAGTATAGCGTCATTGCTAGAACTTGCAATGTAAACTGAGCTACATTATCTCACCATTTAACCAGACCATCTCGGTAGGAATGTTTGATGGTAACAGTTAGAACACACACCTCCGTCCAATTAGGCCATTGCCTGACAATGATACTAAGTGAACAAAACGTTGATTACAACTCACAGAACCCAGGAGAGTAAGTCTGTTTATTATAGTGTGATTGACTTTTTAGTTTTCAACACAAGATCAAATGGTCGTGTAGTCTAAACATGACACCAATGGTGTATGTTGGGGAAGAGGTTGGCGTATAACTGTTAACGTGACCCGGCTGATATAAGCCATATATCACGAGGTGCCTCCATGTCACAGTGCCAGTGCTAGTGTGGTTTAGTGTCAGGTTTTGGAAGATCCGCATCAGGTGGTGAGGTTTGAAACAGCTTCCTTCCTAATGAGACCAGATGTCAGGGATGGAAAAAGCAAGGCCAGCCTAGCAATAAAATGTAGATAATTCAAGAATTTCATTACTCTTATCACAAAATGTATCCTATTATTTCACTAAATGTCATCCTAGTTTACATAGTTCAGTGGTAACTGATGTCTGTGTTGGGCCTGGTGTCTGTAGGTGGAGATGACGCATGCCAGTATGTATACATTGTGGAATAAAGCACAATCGCATGGATGGAGTATAGACTTTTAGTAAAGAAGTAGATCTTCAGGTGCATGCAAAGGTGTGTGTCGGAACAAGTTCCTACTTTTCATTGCTGACTGTAATACTTATGGAATGGTAGCAAGAACTGGCTGCAATATGTACAAAACGGATTGTGCACTCAATCAAAATGGCTCACTGTTCTTTATTTGGAGATATTGTACCAAAAGGAATCTTTCATAGTTAAAATGATTTTCTTAGCTGATTCTCAAAGCTTCAGTTCCTCCCCATGTAGAATATTGCAGCTGAGATATTGGACATGAATGACAATAAACTTCTCGTTTATATGAGCCTTTGTAAATTTACTTGTGCAAAGACAACAATGAATGGCATAGGTCTATGTTGGAGACGTTATTGAGGTTTACCTGTCCATATATCACAGTTTGTAGTGTCCTCTGAGTCACAATGAGGGTGTTATCACCTAATTGGGTATTAAGGGTGATATGATCGGCGCCACTGGTGGAAAATGGGACAGACAAAGTTGTAAACGATAGAAAGGGTATCGATCACATGTGACACAATTCAAGTTAATCAGACCCATCCACAAAGAACTGCACGAGTCTTGTTCGGCCGCCATCTCAAACTAGTAATTACATGGACAGCCTCTTGACACCTTCAAAAAGACAATAGTCACCATTAATGACCGAAAAACAAATATTGAAAGCACTCAAGTGTCTGTGTGGTGCCGAGCTGGCTGACTGTTCCATGGAGTGTTCTGATTGTCCATTTTGAGCACATTCACTCCCTGGCTGGTGCTTGTCGCTGATCTCTTCATGCACGCCCCACTGACTGACCCATGGCTGTGACTGTCATGGAGACAGACTGATAATATTCCCCTTATCCTCAACACTCCAGTATGTTTGAGTATTTAAGTAGCCAGAAACGTCCATATAGACACAACAAAGGGATTGGGGTATATATCTGTCTGAAGCATGACATGACAACTATTGAGGGACCTTCAGAAATGTAGTGAATAGCCGAGGAAGTATTTGCCTGACTAGGCACCTGTGACCTTGTTCTGCTGGTCGTGAACTCAAGTAAGAAAGAAACAAAATAGTTGTACTGAAAAACTGCTTTCATCTGTACTTTAGCTCCAATGTTCTGTGATATGGATAGCCAGGTTTTGTTTTTTCTTGTCTGGGAAATCCTATTAAGTGTAAAAATGTCATAGTTTCATTAGATAGTGGAGGCAGTCAAGTACTGCATTAACTGTGATCACATGATCATGGTATCAGTAGAATGCATGGGATTAATCAGAAATTTACGTGTATCTAATTTAAAATCTAAACTATCTAAAAAAAATAATCGAAGAGAATTGGGCATATGCTTTATTAGGACACGGTTCCCAGAATTTAAAACAAACTTTACCCTTAGATTGTAAGGAGATCCAAAGGTTAAGATAGCAAAGTCTGAAAGTGTAAGATTCTAAATATAGCTCTTTACTCTTAAGATAGTCTAGTGAAAGGTTCAAGGGACCACATGGTCTAAATGTGACCAGAAAAGGTGAATAAGTCAGTGTAATGGCTGACAGCTGCGACCAGTAAACCTGTTTTTGTTTTTTCGAGAACATGCACCATTAAGTTCGGCCCAATGTTAGAGGTGCATGTTTTGAGTTCTACAACACATTTTGCTATACCATAGGGATGGGCATGTCATTGGACCATCAGTTTTGTTATCATGGCTATTGAGTTTGATGAAAGCCAGGCCTCTCCTGTGTTTTGCTTGGTAGAGAACACTCTTCAACATTGGCCTGATGGTGACATAATCACCTGTAATGTAGCTGTGCAGATGTTTTGATTGATTGATCCAGTTGTTAGTTGAATGACAGTAGTGTGGACATGATCTTCTATACGATACTCACATAGAATAGAAGCCCCCAGGGTATAGACACTAGTCACCTGACCGATGGACAATAGAGCTGTCTTCAACACTAACTCTGTGTATTGAAACCTGGATAGGGCCACTTTTCTATGTAATTTATGACTTGCAGTTCTATGGAAGCTCATAATGCTGCTTGATTACCATAAAGAGAAAATAATATGGTTGATGTAGAATGATAAATTACAATAATCAGTAATTGATTTTTTTCAACGTCTTTATCCCTTAATTGCCTTTCAAATGATGGATTTTGGATAACAATTGAACTGAAGAAAAATACCTTTTCTAGTCTCTGGATGTTGTTGCAGTGCATGAAGATACAAATCGCAGCATATCTGCCTTGACACAATTGCATTTTACAAATGTCGTTACAATGGCCACTGCCATGGCACACCAGCTTGGAACACTCATATGCACATCGGGAAATTCAATGTGGAGTATTTTCCTTCTAACACTGCACTTAGTAAATCTAATATGTGGAAACTGGCTTTCAAAACGGTCCAGCCCGCTACAGTTTTGTATTGATTATCAATAGAGGACCACTGCATACTTACTGTTGTTGTTGAAGCAAGAGGAAATGGAATCCATGACAAGCATGTTCATGCTGGAATTATTGACAGATATTGTCGCCTTGTGTTTCGTGTCACTGAAACATGGGTTTCACTTTTCAACACATTAGAAACTCAGATAGAGGTTCTGTCTGCTGGCAGACGGGTCATCTTACATTTAGAAACAAAATACCAATGGGTGTGAAGAACCATTGGTTTCATTTTTCATGACTATAGGAACATGGATAGAAGTCTTGTCTGGTCATTACTATGTTTCACACCTTGTGGACATGAGGTCACCTTACAATTGACCTGATAACATTAGCCGATCATTATCCATTTAATAAGTGCTGATGTGTTCAATACTGATTCTGAAATTCCGTTGATTGGTCTGGGCTGGCCTGACATCACATACAGCAAATATCAGTAACTGACTCACCAAAATGTAAATGATAATTGTATACTGCTTGTAGGCAAGGGGTGAAATGTCAGTGTCAGTAGAATTGTCATTTCCTGCAAGGTCAGGTCACTGTGTCTGTGAACATGTCAGGGAACATGACACAATGAGCTGACTCTGCACATGACACAATGAGCTGACTCTGGACATGACACAATGAGCTGACTCTGGACATGACACAATGAGCTGACTCTGGACATGACACAATGAGCTGAAATGACACAATGAGCTGACATTACACAATGTGCTGACTCTGGACATTACACAGGGAGCTGACTCTGGACATGACAGAATGAGCTGACTCTGACATTACACAATGATCTGTCTCTGGACATGACACTGTGAGCTGACTTGGTGCAAGTCCATGGGCATGGCACTACGTACTAACTGGGCCTATGACAAGCCTGCAGCTGTCAGATGTATGTGCTTCAGTAGACAGTATCTATTGTAGGTGGTGGCACAGTAAGACATGGCTTACAAGTAGCCGAGGCAGGATGTGAACTCATTGATTATTCATGCTTGTTGATCAGGAAGCAATGGCGTGGAAAACTACATGATTATATCAGATACTGGCCATCTTACTTCATGGCTAATGACTGCACGGTAGTCCGTCATGAAGAAACAGTGTTTGACATATATTTGATTATGTTGCTGTCCTCTATCTTACTATCTTGGTTTGTTGAAAATGCATGTTTATGTAAACCATGTTAAAACATTTCCATAATACATTCCTAATGTCAGGTTTAGTTTAAAGCAGATGCCAGGAAAGATATAGATATATATATGGGTAGAATCTCGATCCTACTTCTACTGCCTACTGAAGTCGAATCTTATGATTCTGGTAGCAGGCAATCAAACATTATCAAAAACTGAAACAATGAAAACTTCCTTGATTCTTTGTATGGTCAAATAAATAAATAGTATCAACCATTATTTATTTGACCATACAAGGAATCAAGGAAGTTTTCATTCTTTAAGTTTTTGATAATGTTTGATTGCCTGCTACCAGAATCATATTTCGACTTCAGTAGGCAGTAGAATGCCATTGTTTACACAACCTACTGGCCATGTCAGGCTCACACCATCAGCGAATTAACTGAAGGAATATAATAATTCATTCCAAGAATATTGATTGGTTCTTGTTCACACATGCAACCACCAATGTTGCCTATTTCAGCACATCGGTAAACATATATTCCTTCAGATTCTTTGATTGACATGAGGGTATTGACTCGACCGTTCAAAATTAGCAGAACCAAGACATGAATATAGTGGCGAGATTGATCCTTCGTGCCCCGATGTTTACCGAGATCCTGGCACGGCCTGGTAGACAGCGTAGATCACAAGATAAACAAGCTTTGACTACTTGCAGGCACCTGCATGTGGATAAATCACCTTAATTAATGTGTATTACAGCAGTGGTGAATGAATGTCGCCATCAATCATGGTAGCTAGACTTGTGGACACATCATTACAGCTGATTGGGTGATACAGTTAGCGTCATAATATTTGCGTATGTTGCAAGAATTAATGAATGTTGGCTTTTCCTTCACCTAATCCCGACACGACATACATGATTACTTCCAATCATTGATCTTTCTATTATGTTACAGTTTATATGGTGATTCAACATGGCAGATCTATGTGTTAGAGACTGACTAGAATCTTGTGCTTGCTGCTCACAACCTTACATGTAAAGCTGGGTATTTTTTAAATGGCTGCTATGATTTTGATAGGGGAGAGGGGAGATTCTTCAACCTGTGAACAAATCTGGACTCATATCATTACATTGTGTGGGCAGAATGGAAACTATAGGTATGGTTGATTTATGTGTCACTAACCTTTTCAATGTACTCTGCTCTAAGTAATATAACCTTTATCATCCAAAACTGGCTCCCAGGGAGTTAAAGCATGAGCTCCCAGGAGATATCACTACAGTGAATTGCATCACAAATTCACAATGCTTTGTGTACCATTGTGACATCATTGGTTACCATGGCATTACACTCAAATGACATCACTGATCTGTCTGGTAGAGAAGCTGGTTATCTGTACTATTTGCACCCAAGATATTGGTTACTACTGTTGGAAAGCATGAGTTTGGATGAAAATTGATAAATTGAATCTCACCCCTCATGTCCAAGCTGAAATGTATGTAGACTTCAAATAAAACTGTACTTGGCTATCCTCACCGAATTCAACTGTTCTGAATATTTGGGCATGAGAAAATTCACAAAGAATAGTGTACAGATTTGAATCTCATTCTATGTGTTTGGAGATGCAGAGGCACATAAAATCTGAATTTTCTGAGAAGAAAATGATTCTTTGATAGCTATGATATTTATGTTTGACATTTGACAGTGTATGTCCATATACACAGAAATAATTATTCTTAATAAAGATTGTCAAGACTGTCTCCAGTTTATAAATATTTCAGTTTGACGAGATTGCCATGGATACTACATATGAAGACAAAATAGATAAAATATAATTGGAAATATTTACATTCCTGAGAGTTTGAATTTATCCAGGAAATGTAATGACATGTTTTCAGCAGTTTAATTATTAGTCTTGCCATCCCATAATATATGGTTAATATTTGGTACTTTTCCATCAAGATGGTGAAGGTGATTCTTCCACTTGTAAATACATCAAGAAAGAACGCCGAACCCAGAGCCTTGTTGCTGACTGTTAATGATTTTTTTAGCTCATGACATTTATGATATTGACTTGTGGTGGAAAAGACTGGGGCAGTGACACTTGATTGAAGGGGGAAGATCTCTGAGAAGATATCAATATAAAACCTATCACAGAAGGTATCGTAGATGGTTTGGGCTCAAGTGCCTCTCACTGGCTGCTGATTAAGAACTGGCAATTTAATCAATGCAACAGGAAAAAGTTAATCGATTTAAAGGGAAAACACTTGACTGTTCAAGGTTCCATTCTCTGAGGATTTGCAGTGGAGAGTTGTAAAGGTGGCAAATGCCAGCAGATCCTGTGGGAGTTGTGGGGTGGCCGAGTTGGCGATGTTGTCAATTGACAACACCCAGGTTGAATCCTCACACCGGTGTCTTCATGTTTTTTCATTGTGTTCCCTGCCATGGTATTGCTGTATTACTCTCACTCACTCACTCACTCACTCACTCACTCACAATGCACTGAAGATGGAATCAAGAATTTTATCATAAAAACATCTTTTTCACATTTTAGAGTAAATACAATTGGAAATTATGTGTTACGGAGGTTGTAATTTACTTTGAAAACAGAATACTACTTTGAGAGGTGGTATAGTGTTATATTGCTGGTTTTCAGCAAAAGTGTGTGGATTGTATTACAATTGTTGGTGCAGAAAAATGTCCAGGGAAGAGAGCACTTGTTTCCTCAGGATCAAACAAGGAGCTGGAATAGACCAGTATGGGAGACATGGTGGGAATGTTACAGGTTGTATTTTGGGCTCTGTTTCATAGATCACAGTCAAAGGAAGCGCACAAAACACATATTTCAGGATTTACTCATTTCTCATGTTTCTTGAGGTCATCAGAGGTGTCTGAGGTGAGTGGTTTGGGAGGGAGGTCACTCAGCTTAACCCTCAACCTGAGTTCACTGAACAGGAAATATTGATATGCCAGCCCTTTTACACATTGTATCAATCCCACACATCTCCACTGGGGATTTCATACTGGCAGCAGCATTTGAGATCCAGCAAATAGAAACAGTCGATTTCCTCCAAAAACCATTGTGAAGTACGACTCTTGTTTGTTTTTAATTACCCATGATCCTTTGTCCGAGCTGGATCGGGGTATCCCCTGTGATGTGTGCAGGATTCAACTGCATCTGGTCAAGAAGAGTCCGAGGCCTAGTGTTGTTGCAGCCGGTGGCCAGCAGCGGTGGCCAGCAGTGCAGTGTTTGGACAAGACTGTTCACCAGTGGAAACATGTGCTTACACTAGTTGTTGAGTACTGTTACTTTCCTCACACTTGTTGAATTCTCGGAAAAGGTTCAATATTCGTTCCAGACCTAGCTGATTTGGCTAAAAGCTTTCATAAATTCAAAAAATGTGTTTGTTGGCAAAACCAGCAGTTTTTTTATCTCTACATTAATTGCACCGTGGTATATATTTATTATTGTGTTGTGGTGTTGCTATACACACACGTACAAAATACAAGATTTATTGCTAAACATTCCATGTAGAAACAGTGACAATAGTCCATTAACTATATAGACATACAGGGTAAGTGATATTTGGTTGTATTAACTATATAGACATACAGGGTAAGTGATATTTGGTTGTATTACCTATATAGACATACAGGGTAAGTGATATTTGGTTGTATTACCTATATAGACATACAGGGTAAGTGATATTTGGTTGTAGACATACAGGGTAAGTGATACTTGGTTGTATAACCTATATAGACATACAGGGTAAGTGATATTTGGTTGTATTAACTATATAGACATACAGGGTAAGTGATATTTGGTTGTATTAACTATATAGACATACAGGGTAAGTGATATTTGGTTGTATTAACTATATAGACATACAGGGTAAGTGATATTTGGTTGTATTAACTATATAGACATACAGGGTTATTTGGTTGTATTAACTATATAGACATACAGGGTAAGTGATATTTGGTTGTATTAACTATATAGACATACAGGGTAAGTGATATTTGGTTGTATTTGAAAAAAATGAGTGTGAGTGACTTTAGTTTTGAGAGAGCAAACAGAGAGAAGCAGCTGTTTGGATCTGAATTCTAGGAAGAGTGAAAATACAATTAAGGGAACCATACGAAAGAAAGTAGATTAAAGGGAAGTCTGGGCACTGCAGCATGTCAAGGCATCACTGTGTGACTTTACAGCACCGATGATGGCCATCAATAGTTTCTGTCAGCAACACTTCCACGCACACAAACACATCTTTCAAACGCTGAAATATAAAAACACAAGACCTTCCGCTAATGCTATTAATGTTCAAGAACATTAGAAAATTGATTAAAAGTTTGGGTGAGATAACAACAGCCAGATCGCTATGATTAATTCATCACCAGTGAAAATAGTGGGGCATCAAGCGGATGTGAGATTGGTGGCCGTTTCTTAGCGCCTATCTGAAGGTGGTACAGTCTGCAGCTTCCAGGGCTTTATCATTACTGTCGAGCACCACTTGAAGCCAGTGCAGATGTTTGTTGTAATTAATTATTTTGTTAATGAAAAAAGTCTCAAGTGTTATGAATAAGGGATTACTTAATTCAATATTACAGATAGCCCTTGACATTGATTTTGGGAGGAGAGATTAGTATAAGAAGGATATTAATCAGCTGCGGAATACAGCTCTCGTATTTAGCGTGGCCTTTATAACTGTGGTAAAGAATTTTGAAATGAACTAATCCTACCAAAATTAGTCAAATTCAGGTGATCATTACGTCTGTATGATGCTTATTACTGCAGGTGAAAGGCTTATCCTTTCTGATGTTTATTTCTTCCCCAAGTCAGTCCTAACCCAGCATGTGAGCCATGATTTCAAAGCCATTTTGTTGGAATGTATTTTTCTCAGTAGTGCCATAATTTCATGAGTGTTTGCGCTTGTGATGCAAGAAGTGGGCTGGGGAAACAGAAGCCATTAATTGTGCCACGGTCGCAGATCAAAGACTGCCTGGCAAGTGTGGTGTATAGAGTGCTGATACAGGGCCGACCACTCCATGCTAGATTTAGCACGGGTTTCCCATCAGTAAGCCTTCCCCCAGACTCAATCAATGTCAAACTGTAAAGTGTCATTCTCTCCTGCAGTTTATTTTATTTCTCTATTTAATGCTGAAATGATATTGGTGAATTATCTGACATTAAATACCTTTTTGTATGAATTAACTATTTAATGTTAATTTAAGTTATTCTGTGATCTTTTATCTGGAAGTGATAATGAAGTTCCTGTATTTACAATAAAAATGTGTCAATAAGACAAGCAACCACTCCCACTGGTCCATAAAGACTGAAGAATGAAACTATTTAAGTGCTGCCTTTATCTTCAGTGCTGTTACAAGCATGATAGGCAACTAACAAGCTATCAGTTGGCAGATCTCTGTTCATAAACCCACAAGTGAACAGTTTTCATTGAAGGAACCATTATTTTTGTTGCGGCATGTAGATTGGTTGAGATCTAAAATTAATTGACAATTTGTTTCTTCGTTAATATCAAGAAGCGATACCATCACAGGACTTTTCCTGACAGAACAGATACATCAAAGGCCATGCCATCGGAAACATTTCCTTTTTACAAACCACTTTTATTAGTTAACGTTCCTGGGTTCTTCTGTCCATCAGAGTTATAGATTTCTGAGCTGGGCTGAAGCCTCCTTGGTTTCTACTTGAAGCGCCTCACACACGGGCCTGCAGTATACTATTTACCTAACCACTTGACTCATCATTCAAGAGAACTGCTACATCTTTCCAAACCACTAGTCTTTGGGAAATGTCATGCAAATGTGGCTGATTTATAGAGACTTTCTATGAAAGGAATTGACCAAATAATGTAGATTGAATGAGTCATATGTTCAGAAATACTGCTGACTAGCTCAGTATCAATGGGCACTGATTTGGTTGGAGCCTGCACATGGCTGTAGCTGTCGTGTTTCCGTTAACTCGGGATGACAATAATCTCTAACTGTTCCAATTCAATCTTATTTGTAATATCCAAGTAAATAAAACTGTCAAAATATGAAATTCACTCAATTTATCAAGGTTGTATTACATTGTGCATTTGAAGGCAGGATGACGGTGAAGTGAACGTTATCTTATTCCCAGAACCACAGGAGAATTCGCTCCATCAATACACTGTAATAGCACAAATAGGAACAGAAAATATTCTGGAAATATGTTACACTTACAACAACACTTTCAGATTATGTCTCTGTGAGTTCAGTGGCAATTTAGTATCTGTCGGCCAATTTGACTGAGCATAAAGTCCTTGGTTGGTCCTTAAATAGTAAAGGACATTTGGTCCTTGTATAGAAAAGGCCCATAACTCAGAGAGCAGTATTGTCCCTGTCGTAAGTGATCTGGCACAGTGTGACAAAGGCGGTGTGTACCACATGGACACAATTGTAGCTGGTATTTACAATTGTGTTTATGCATCGTTCTCTGGCAGTGCAGAGGCTGCACATTGTCAGGCGGGCAAGGCAGACGGTGTCAGCACTGCAGCGCTGTTGCAGATCAAACAAAGAAACTCTGCCATTGTCCATGGCGAGTAGAGTCTAGTGGCTTGGTCATCGAGGAATCAGGATAAATACTCCTTGTATTTTTGACGTTTTCATTTAAAGCAAATGATAGGTGTTTTAGTTGTAAAACATAAAATATATTTTGTTGCCAATTCTCTGAATATGTGAATACTCAAGCAGGGACTAACAATTTCACTGACGTCTGCTACAATTTGTTGAATAAAATTCTATTCCCCAGTTATATGTTCACATTAGTATTTGTTGGACATGAAAGATCCATATGCAGGCAGTAAACATGAACTTAGGAAGAGTGACTTGCTTGCCTTGAATGTTGTAGGCCCTCATTGTAATAATGGTAATATGTGATAATAATTTGAAGCCAGCTATTCACTGCCCAGATCTCCTTGGAAGGACGGTGGGGTAGCCTAATGGTTAAAGTGTCTGCTCGTCATGCTGAAGACCTGGGTTCAATTCCGAACATGGGTACAATGTGTGAAGTCCATTTCTGCTGTCTCCCACCTTGACATTGCTGGAATATTGCTAAAAGCGGGGTTAAACCAAACTCACTCACTCATTATACATTTATCAGGTGAAAATAGCTATAAAACATAAGTTCAAGTTTTATCAATACATTCTTTTATGCCATTATGCATATTTTTAGCATATGGTTAGATATATATGGTCAGGTGTATATCAAACCAATCATATGTTTGGAGTATTGCTGAAAGCAGTGTAAAACATTACTCACTCACTCCATTCTTGGGAATGACAGAGCATGTATTAAAACCATGTTTTGCTCCAATTATCAGCACCATACATGCTCCTGGGTTTTGCCAAAGTGGTAAAGAACTGTTCGGAACAGCCTTGGAAGTCAGCTTGCTTGTGCACTCAGTGTGATGTTTCTAAGATTTACTCTCGTCCTCTATACCTTTCACACTTGAAAGTTCATCTGCACAAAGGTAGTTGCTGCTGTGAGGTGTGTGAGTCACATGCCAGTGTCTGATTTGAAGTTTACAGTGACAGTGTAGCAATTACATTCCTACAAGACAATTAGGCAGGTAGATTTCATCCATACTGACAATTTGTTATCTGACAAAGGATAGAGGAAAGGCAGCTGTCTGCTTTGAAACCCATGCAAACCAACATATAGTTGTAAGTGAAATAGTACATTTTGTTAATCCACTGCAGTTTAGGAACAGGAACATGCAAACCAATATTAGTCGTAAGTGAAATAGTATGTTATGTTTATCCACTGCAGTTTAGGAACAGGAACATGCAAACCAACATAAGTTGTAAGTGAAATAGTACATTTTGTTGATCCACTGCAGTTTAGGAACAGGAACATACAAACCAATAGTAGTCGTAAGTGAAATAGTATGTTATGTTTATTCACTGCAGTTTAAGGACAGGAACAGTCCGACTCAGTTTTGGGGATAAATATCAAAATGTCTATGAGGTACATGATCAGTACAAATGAAATTATTACGCAAATAATAGGCTGGAAATTGCATTGATCAATAGGTAGCAAGACCCAAGTCAATATTCCCATCAGTCCTGAATTGATTGATGGCTTTTACTAATTGTAGCTGCATTGACTTAATATGGCATTTTAATTGTGGCACTTTTAAGCTTGAAACATTTCACAATTATTTATAGGTAAGTATTGACATGAATGTATTTTTGACACTAGATGTATATAATATAGGGACTAAATGCTTGATTTGTTCTATTCGCAAATTGTGACTTTTCAATGAAGGTTGTCAAGCCCAGAAACAAATTGTTTGGCGCTAATGGTCGAGAGCTAAATGGCAATTTGTTTCTGACTGCACTATTAGTAGTAGTACATGCCACATGATTACCAAGTAGCAATCTTCCTTTGCTTCTTGCCTGTATAACAATCAGGGACAGCTGTAAGCCTATTCTCATCCTCAGTGTTTAGTGCTGCGGGTTTATACAGCAAAGCTGTTCGCACTGAATGGTATCAAATGGTATGTGCATGTTTGTCACCTGTGACAGAGAAATGAGGATCTAAATGTCTGTTACAGCACAGATATGTCAGCTAAATCATGCTCTCTCTAAAGCTGAGTTTGTGTAATTATGGGGAATTAATATAGACATTGTACTCAGTAGCCACAAGCAGCTGACTTTTTAATGAGGACTCATCTTTCACGGCTAACCATTCAGTCGCATACCTTTTGTCAATGCCTCATTGTATGCAGTATGGGGGGCCTTTGTAATGTTGGAAATAGGTTTTCTTGAATGCCCAGGATAGCACAGAAATACTTCTTAATAATGACAAGGCTTGGGGCAGATCGAGATTAGGCTGCTGCTCCAGTAGGACACAAGGTAAACCTGGACACTGAATGTGTCATGTAGTCATTGAAACAGGTCGTCGCAAGATGACAGTTCCACTTCAGGGTTGAGCTCACAGGATGAACAGTTGGTTCTACTGCCAAAAAAATGAGGAAATGTCACGAAAATTGTATTTGGTGTTTTAAAACTGTAACAATTTTAATGAAACAATATGTTTATCCATGTTTATCTGCTAGAAGTTTATCTTTTAACCTCAATTTGCATTGAAAATGTTCAGTAGAAAAACTGTTAAATACAAATAATGGTTTTTGAATGTAGTCTGTGCCAAAAACACGACAGAAACCAAAGACCTTGGGTTCAGATTCTTGTTTGCCCTGATATTGCTTTCCAGTCTATCAGCACCGTATCCCTTGCTCTTGGGTTTCCCAACATTGGTAAGCTTCAGTGAGTGAGTTTAGTTTTATGCCACTCTCAGCAATATTCCAGCTACTAGTATATGGCAGTGGTCTGTAAATAATTGGGTCTGGACCAAACAATCCAGTGATCATCACTGAGCAACAGTGAGCATTGATCTATGCAATTGGGATAGGATGACATGTGTCAACCAAGTCCGCAAGCATGACCACCCGATGCCGTTAATAGCCTCTTGCGGCAAGCATGGGTTTTTGAAGATCAGTTCTAACCCGGATCTTCACTTTGTACTCACTTACCACATGAAGTCGTGATGTAACTTGAATGCAGTTCATATAGCAGCATTAACTCAAACCCACTCAATCACTGACACAACTGAAGAAGTATCCAGTCAGTAGAACCGAATGATATGAATGTATAAGATATCATCCAGAATTCCGCAAGGTAAACTTTTATGTCTTAAGCTCAGTTCCCTCATTAAACATAGTCTTTACACTAGTAGATGAGTTTAGAAGTCAAAGACCAAGGACGCTATCCACAAAGCGTTCGTAACACTACATCATTTGTAAGCCAATAGTATAGTGAGTGACGATAGGTCATGACGTTACAAACACTTAGTAGATCTGGACCCAGGTGCTTAACTCGGCTTCCGACTAGTGGCTCAAGTGATTGACTGAGTGAATGGTATTTGGACTACTCAAAGCCTGTGTGTTGAGAAAGTGTTTATATGTATGTGTGGACAACCTGAGACTCCAGGTGTTGACTCGTACACTGATGTGTTAGTGGACTCTGAGGATGGTCTCTTCACTTGTGTGGACTCAATAATTCATCACCAGGTTAAAAATCTGGCTTCCTAATTA
This sequence comes from Haliotis rubra, assembly GCF_003918875.1. Classification (NCBI taxonomy): domain Eukaryota; kingdom Metazoa; phylum Mollusca; class Gastropoda; order Lepetellida; family Haliotidae; genus Haliotis; species Haliotis rubra. The sequence continues at coordinate 690,134 of NW_025767181.1, forward strand.
CGTTAAACTGTGAATGTTTGCCAAATGTAGGTTTGGTGTAAGATGTACACTGGAGATGGTACGTATGAGTGAATTAGTGTGTACAATTTATTCACTGGTTTAGCATTGTGATGCAGAATGCAAGCATAGCAAGACCTACTGTTAGACCTAGGGTCGCTGTCGGCACAGGTACAACAGATATGTACCTATTTGTCAAATACCAAAATGTACCCGTTATCTGAGTCCATATTCTTCAACCCGAAAACTAAAACCAGTTCATGTTGTAGTTCCTGTTCGCCTGATTTAAATAGGAGTGATACTGTGCATCACAAAATATTTGTCACTGTGGATGCTTGTTTCCTATATCATGCAACTGAATACATCTCATACAACAGTATGGCGGTTCCGATCACGAAAACAGAGCAATGCGGAAGGGGGTTGGGGGGTGGGGGTGTGTGTTAGTAGTCTAATGTTTAAAGTGTGCTTGTCATGGTCAAGACCCGGGTTCGATTTCTCACATGGGTACAATATGTGAAGCCTATATTGGTGTCGCCTGCCGAATATTGCTGGAATATTGCTAAAAGCAGCATAAAATGAAACTCACTCACTCACTCAGCCTTCAGGTATGATTATGCGTTTGGCAAAGGTGTGTTTCTGTATACACTGGTTTGGTGTAAGATGTACACTGGAGATGGAACCTATTTGAAGTATCCGTGCCAACAACGATATCTTCAGGAACTGGTACATAATGTCCCCAGGGAAGCCAGACTCCAGTGTTATGGGTGAACACACTAACCACAATACTACACTAGTCATCCCCTGGAAACCAGCATCTATATATACTGGGTCCAGCTAATACTAGTTTCACTGATCTGAGAATTAATACACCCATGTCTCTCGTTACGACATCGATCTGGCCAAGTTCTGTATACACTTGGTGCATGATGTTTGCTGCAGGACTAAGCTGATCCTCTGGTGGGGCTGTTCATTCACAGCTTGAATTCAACCTTCTGAATTTTAGATCAGAGGCTTTGCTTAGGAACTAATTTCAAACAAGTTGGAAAGAGATGAGAATCTGTTTGAGTTGTGCAAGACTTGCACTTCTAATTTGGTTGTAAGTGTCATACATGTTAAAAACCTTCATATTGATTGGTTGAATAATGTCACATGACCATAACACATTGAAAGCAACTTCAAGGATAGCTGCATTTGGACGTCTACTTGGACGATGAGGTGAATTGTTGATTACACCCGGCTTCAGCTTGGTAAACACTGTTTAGCAGCCATATTGATTAATGTCCTGAATCAGGATAAGCATGAAGCTGTTCTTCCTCCAGTGAAATGTGAGAATATCCAGGTCAATAATTGGTCGAGGTCTGAATGGTTCTTTGCCAAATATTTTAGTAAGACTGTCTCTGATTGAGCCATTTAATCAATTGTAGTGGAGGAGGCACAGAGGAATGAGCTGTGCATGTTCCTTGTACAGACACAGCAGCAGTCAGTCCATGCTGAACAAGCAAGAGGGTTTCCTGAAGGTATACGGAAGGTCCTTGGTGGCACGACACACATGGGGAAAAAGATGATAAATCTTGCGGCACTGCCAGAGATTCTGTTTATGTCATATGTGTCTTATACAGTGCTTCATTGAAATCCTTTTTCTGTCGTAAATTGAATTATTATTCTTAATAAAATTATTCTTCTTAAAATATTCTCAACATTACAGTTGAGATGACAATTTTTTATGCTTTAGGAGACACAGATTGCCCGATGGTTGAATTGGTACAACTTGCCGGGTTGCATTTGAACTAACATATAGTCCCCGAAAGAAGGTTTTGTATCAGCTTAAATAACAATAATTCATTTGGGAAATTCTTGCTTTAAGGAACAATCCAGTCTCTTAATTTCAGGATCTGAAAGGGAATGATTATAGGCTGCAGAAGCGAGGAGTGTGTGTGTATGGTTTTACGCCGCTTTAAGCAATATTCCAGCAATATCACAGTGGGGGACACCAGAAATGGGCTTCACACATCATACCCATGTGTGGACACAAACCGGGTTTTCGGCGTGACGAGCGAACGCTTTAACCACTAGGCTACCCATCGCCCCCTGGAGTGAAGAAAGGATAGGGGTATATGATGTATACAATATATGCTGTAGGGTCAGTAAGAAGAACAGTGTTGCCATTATCTGCTTAGTAGTGGCTGCTTGATCAGTCAGTTCCGGTGGAACTAAGGTAAACAGAATCAGATTTCTCTTGATGATGATACAAACTAACATATATTTGTGTGAAGTCCGCCTTGCCATACCCAGGCTGGACAAGTTGCATTTGAGCAGTTATCCTTTAAGGTTATATTTGTCACACAAACAATCAAGTTTGTTGAATTTCCATGTGGCTTTTGAGATTGATGGACAAATAAATCTATTATTGAACTAACCCAAACTGACCATTATCGTATTAAACCAGCCTAACTATAAGTCCTTATGGTCTTAGTGAGTGTCAACTTTATGTATGTGTTGGTCAGTTTTGCATGGCCGCCTGGGTCAAACAGACCTTCCTCCTCAAGTGTTTACACCTGCACTTGTTTCACCTGGATGGAGAGGACAGCCATACTGACCACTGATTAGTACAGTCATGACCAACCTCCGATTGTGTCAGAGACATTTGAGATTTACTCTAATGGTGGAATCCCAAGTATTGAACACAATCTGACATTTGAAGACTCTCAACAATCAATCCCTCTTAGAGGCTTGTGATGAAAAGGTTTATCAGAAATATATGTCAATGTTTGAGCTCAGTTGTCGTGATGACTCTCAAATGTTCTTTTGGACTTTTGACATTATTGCTTTGAAACATCAATGAAAGCAAATCTCTGTAGTTTTAATTTTAATTGTCATATGTTTTAAATGCTACTTGCCATTGTGGAAACAAAATTGCGATCACGTTTGAATTTTATCCATTTGGCAGAGCTGATAAAGGCTGGCTTTTATCAGTTTCCTATTTTTCAATTTTGAATTCTCCCTTGTCAGGACATAAAGAGTGAACTGACATGCGTTACATCATACTGCCTCTGATTATTATTGAAAAAGTGTTGAATGTCACAAATTATTTCAAGTTTTAAATCCAATTTCTTTGCTTCAGATGATTGAGTTAAAGATTTTTGACAAATAACACTAATTTGCTCATTTCACAACAGAAAGTGACGTTTATTGTATTAAGGCTTGAACTATCAACTGTCAAGTGAGCTCAGGCAATTTATTACAACAAGTGGACTTGCTGGCCAGCCATAATGGACACCAAGGATAGCTTCACATCTCCCTTTGGATACAATCGACACTTTCAAATGGTTGCATAAAGGAACACAAAAACTGCATGCCTGAAGCAAAGAAGTGCAAGCGAGCACCTCGGAGCCACACTGGTTATGAGGCCGCGGGATATGTGAGTCATTGGATGGTCGGGAGAAGACAGTGTTCACTTGGAGATGTTGTGTAGGGCCGACAGCGTTTTTGATAAACTTGTGTATCGATACATTATTTGATGATTATGATACATCTAGCGGCTGGAAACATGGAAAGACATCTTTCAACAATCACTTTGGTAGAGACAATCATGCTATTGTTCATTTGTTAGGTTGAATATTGATTGCTGCATTTCAAGTGGGCAAAACAGGAGGGTATTGTTTGAATTACCCTTTAGCAATCATGTGACAAATTGTTTAAGTCAAAAAGACTCTTTGGGTCTTTTCGGTAATTAGAATTTATCGATTATGAGTTTTCATTAATGGTTTTCATTTAACAATTTTTCGCATGTGCATTCAGCATAATGAGACTAATTTGTTGTTTTCTTTACAGCAAGCAACATCAAGTGACACTTTTCCATTGGGGTTTGGAGGTATCTTGGGTATGACCTGGTACCTCAGACAAACTTCTCAATGATATTAAAACATTGGTGAAATGGAGATTATTTGAGTGACATCAATTAACAGAATGTCCCTCAAGTGCACAGACACACTTGTGACAGGCAAATGACTCGTGGCTGTTTGACAAACCATGGCCAGATTGAATCATACATCTCACGGAAATTACCTGTCTCACACATCCACCAAACAGAAACAGCCTTTGATTATCCCTTCTGTTGTGCAATTTCCTCACTCATCCCAAATGGACTGATTACCTTTAATTACCATGGGTCATTTATGAAATTGATAATGAGAATGAATTGCTTAGGATTTTCTTAAAAAAGAATAATTAGCTATTGTTACAAATAAGGTCTATGGACATCTTCATCAAGGAACTTTGACTGGATCTGTCTGAGACAACCTCTGTTAAATCCGAAATCTCTAGGAAGGATGATGCCCTTTGACATATTGTATAAGACAATGGACATATCATGTCTTGATCAAAGAAAGTAGAGGGAGAACTTCTTGATACAGAACTAATTGATTACTCAGAGGGCATGGAGGCATGGAAATCAGCCTGTAATTAAAATCATGTTAAAGGGGTCTCAATCAAATTGTCAGATGAAACCAGCTTGTTCTACACTTTAATGTCCAGTGGGACAGATTTTGTCAGAGTAATGTCCGAGTGTTTCCTTAGTGCCATTCAACAAATAAACCTGACAGTGGCTTCTGTCAAACGAAGAGTCGTTGCTCATGTTTGGTGCACAACTGGTTTTCATCAGGAGAGGCGTACAAACAGTTTTGAAGTTGTAATAGTTCAAACAACAACTTCAGGATCTGTTGTACTAATTATGCGCTGCACTGCACACAGTAAGGCATTGCTCTACTCCCCAACTGTCTGCATCATTGGAAAACCTCCATCGTCAAGCCTTGGTTTTAGTGTCAGGATCAAGAGCTGGGTTAAGAGTAGTAAAGAGGAAAGTAGTACCACACTTTGTTCCATGCCAGTCAGCCACATTGATTCACTAGAGGAACTATTCATGGTTTAGAAAATGCAATTTTACACCCCATTAGTCTGGATGATTTAGTTTCCTGATGTTGTAGTTACGATTTGACAGGAAATATGCCTTTTCACAAATGAGGAATATTTGACATTTCTATCAACGATATAAAAAAATATTTTGAGAAGAAGTTCATATTTCATTTTTGATGTGATGAGTTATTGATACATCTACGAGCTGCTGCTTCTGTACCAGTTGCCATTAATTCCATGTCAGTGTGGAACTGAAGCTAAAATATTGCTGACATCAGCATAAATGTCATTTACCAACTCTTGTCTGTTGGGAGACTCACTTCAACTTTCCTAATGAGATTCCCAGTGGGGCCATAATGCAGGGTGCTTATGTGTGTAGGACATATATACAGATTGATTAAGTTCTGGCACATATAACCAGCCTGATTCACTTGACCACTAGGTGATGATGGACATCTCAAGACTGGTAAGCAATGGTAGGACTTGTGACCCTATGAACATGGCTATTTTGGAAGTTCTGGCTTCAATGGTAACTTAGTACCACTGGCAGTGCAGTTTAACTAGGTGATGATGGACATCTCAAGACTGGGAAGCAATGGTAGGACTTGTGACCCTATGAACATAAGCTAGTATTTTGGAAAGTTCTGGCGCCAGTGGTAACTGTAGTACCACTGGCACTTCCTGCAAGTGTTTAATTAGACCACCAGGTGATGATGGACATCTAAAGACTGGGAAGCAATGGTAGGACTTAGGGTGCTATAAACATAAGCCACAATGTTGCAACGTCCCTTATAATCAGGGCTTCAAGTCAACATGACTCTTCTGACAGCTGATTGATTGCTTAAACACACTGGCAAGGCCGCTGGACTGAGAGGTGAAAATGTAACATGCCATTGGAGAATTCAATTGGGACAGATCCATTCAAATTGCCTGAGTATCCTGAAATTGAATCTGCTGGCATGTTGATAGATGGGGGCACAGGTGTTGAATGTGCAGATACAATGAATGTAAGGGATCCTGTTAGAAACAGGCTTCTAAAGACATTGGGTAGAATTATGGCAGGAATTGTAGAATAATACATGATACACACCCTGTGTTTACAGATCTACAGCTATATCACACAGCTATATACCATAGTAAGTTAAGGTACAATAATATTTATTGCAGAAATCATTCCATTATGAAAAGATAGACACGTGTTTATGTTTTCATTCAAAAAGTCATGTCAGGAAATTTGATGTCTTACCAAGTGGATGGAAACTGCAAATTGTTATAAAGGAATTTTGAGTAGGTGTAAAGTCCTGTTTTTTTAACTGTGACACATTGTAATGATATGTTGCGATATGTGGACTATTTCCTCTGTCTGGACAATAGATCTGTACCTGTGTCATGTGTCAGGCTTGCGTGTAGCCAGTTGAGTAACATATGGGGAACCAGCTCCTGACAAATGATGTGCCTCTGTGAACAGTGTTACTTGTCTGGCCTATCACGCTCTAGTGGAGGTGATCACATGGGTGGGCAGCTTACAGGTGCTCACGCAGAACATTGGTATTCAAAGTATTTGTCATTAAATGAAATATATGAAAAATATCAAATAAGATATATAAGCTTCTTCATGTAATGATCTGACGTGGGTGTTTACACCCTTTAAACATTTACTGAGTCCTTATTACAATGTTTTCTTATCGACGTGCCAGTATTGATAGGTGTTCCAGTATTGTAGCAAGGTATCATATGATGCTGTTTCCTCGTTCCACAAAACACTGTTAACAATACAACCGAAGCAATTCAGTGTCAAAGTATGTTAGTTATGATTGTCTTAGTGATAAAGTCACTTTGTTGAACATTGTGCATCTTAAAGTATCATATTTCCCACTTACTTTAAGTTTCCTGAAACAGTTCTACTTGTAACTGTCTATTATCTTCCCTTATCTGACTCTGCACCACAATTGCCTGCATGGTGGTTATGGTATAAATAGTTTATGACCCGTATTTACAAATTGATATCACACAGGTGTGTGTTAACAGTTTATATGCTGTTACCCACTGAATGGCATGCATGCCTCAAGGATGAAACAAATAAAGACATAACTCCAAGATTGAATACAGATGTTCAACACGAAGGAGATTTATCGCACCCGAGATATGTGATGTATTACACCCAAAGATGCATGAAATGTTCTGAAGATGCAAGATTGTTGGAGTGGAAAAGCTGAAAAATGGGCAAAAAGAATGTGATAATTGTAAAATGTGAGGTCTTGTAATATACAGCTACTTTAGATTACTGTTGTAAACTCATGGTTATGTTAGAAATTCAGCATATAAATTATGAAGGAACGATGCTATCTCAGGTAGGATGGGTGGTCTTAACAGCAATAAAGCCTCTTTATGGTATGCCCTTAGTTTGCATCATGTAAAAGTTTCAATAGATTAACTGATCACTGTAGTGAAAGTAGGAAGGGCAGTACGGTACTGTAGCATGAAGGGTGACGTGACTACCGCACATTTCCACCTGCCTAGTGGAGAGTGTTGTATGGAGATGCAGTGTGCGTTTGTGAGCTGTGAATATAGTTGGTTCCTGAAGACATACACGCAAACATGTAACTCGCATCGAGCTTGGATCTATGTCCTAGCAGATCGTACCACTGATGTCTCTGCTTCTGTATACAACCGAATTAGCTCCACACCTCAGCCTTTCTCCCTGCATGTTTCCCTCACAAGGTATTGTCAGTCATATGGAGCGGTGGGCTAGTCTAGTGGGTAAAGCGTGTGCTCGTCACACTGAAGCCCCAGTTTCGATTCCCCACATGGGCTCAATGTGTGAAGCCCATTTCTGGTGTCCCCCACCTTGATACAGCTGGAATATTGCGTTGAATATTATAATATTGTGTTAAACCATACTCACTCACTCAGTGATGTACTGGCCAGATTTTTCTAGTCTATGAACCTGGACAAGAATTCAAAAGAAGGTTTTATTCATATGTCATCAGAATATCTGGATTACGATGAAATTATCTCTGGATTCTTAGCACTGAGAATAAAGGATCAATTCCTGACAACTGCCATATTGCTGACACAGCGTAAAGATAGCCAATAGTCACTCACTGACTCACTAGAAATTAAGAATATTGATCTGGACACATCAGCCCTGCCTCATTCCCATGCCCAAGCCCCCACGTTGGTCTGGACGATGGTTATGTACTGATATTGAAAATATTCAAATAAGATGAGATGAGACGTGCACTGGAAATATTTTGTACATCAATATGTATATTTCCTGGATCTGTCCCCTGATAAATGTACATGGACTGGGAAGAAAACGAGCAGGAATATCATTAATAAAGATGCCTGTTTACTCTCAGGAGTCAGTATGTGACATAGACGACCACACCCTCTGTGTCACCTGGAAAGGTATAGATATTCAACTCTCTAGGATGTATGCAGGGCAAGCTCTGTGTCTGATAGTATTAATGGCTAATATTTGATCACGTACATTCTCACAGCTAATGGGAGGGGCCTTTTTTGTCATATTTTATTGACTTACAAAATGTCTTTTCAAGTATCATGTATGTTTGGAATATCCTTGATACACCAACAATATGATTCATCTTGGATTAAGTGTCAGTTTGATAAATGTTCAACTCATGAAAAATTATGACAGGGAAATCCAGCTGTTTTCTAAATCAACAGTATTAATTCACGATCATGAATGGGGTACATGCATATGTTGACTCAAGCTTTTCAAACTTCCATGTAATCTCATATCAATAAAGGCTCATTCAGAAATTACATCTGCACCAACACCGATATCGTCTTAACCCAAACCTGTTTGATTTTCCTTGTCTAAACTGACATTGTAATCTTTTTTTCATCCACAATAATGTAAATGTCTCTCTTCCTACTAGTGGTGGATTAGCCACACAGGGGTTCCCTGGCACTGTCAGTCCTACACAGTAGAAGTTCGCCTGTCTCCCAGAGACCAGGGCGTGTATCAGTCGACATGTCTCCAAGTCGAGTAGATAGTGGCTGACAACCAAGTGTTATCACTTGTACACAGAGGTAGTTTGTTATCGGTATTAAGTTCTTGTTGTATTACACAAAAACGGAAACAAATAACCATTAATTTTACTACCTGTATGTTATAGTAGCTGTTAAACATGGCCAAGGCCAAAACATGCCAGTTTATTATATCTGTCAGTTAGTTATAAGTGTATTTGTCATAAACATAGTTTTTAATGTTTATGCAACATAATTCAATTCCTTTTAATTCTAGTGAAACAGAAAATGAGTGCTAACATGTTTACTCTTTTCCTTCCCTTCTGTTTTGAGCCTGAAAAGTGTGAATTAATTTCTATTTTTAAGTAACACCAAAAGATTGACAAGACCTTTAAAAGGATTTTGTAACGCCTACTCGGGATTACTGTTAAAGCCGTGTGGAAGAAGCTTTTGCAGGTATCTTGTTTCATGAATGGAGTCTAAGGAGGGTGTTATCGGGCTTGTCGACCTGTATAATCGTATTGTTTTGACGCCGGTATGCCAGGCTCCCCCTATCTGTGCACAAGCCATGTCTATGTAGACTTAACAGATTAGTTTGTAGCACAACAAAACAAAGTCTTTGAAACCTGACCAAATCTATCAACTTCTGTATTGGCATTATGTGAAGTAAAACAGCGAGGCCAACATTTGTTGAGAAATTAAACATTTTGAACTGTTTGGAAGTGTCTTTTGACGTTGCAAGCTACTGTCTTTTCCAGCCATTTACCAGTCAGGAACAAAATACATATACCAATTGCTATTGAAATAATATATTATACTTTCCAGTAAGTACCACCTTGCATGCTGACTCAGGCCAGGTTATATAGCTTTAGAAAAGATTACAAAGGTCAAAATTATTCTGTGAGAGAACCTGTTTATCGCAGTTCAAGAAACGAACCCCATTGATTACATTTGCTCGGATCATGCACTCTGAGAGATGTGTTTTTTTTTTTAGAAACGATGTTACACCATGGACATGGTGGATAATCAGAGAGGTAGCAGGTACCTATTCCCAAATAACAGTTTATTGTTTTGTGTACTCAGTCCAACTGACATCAACATTAATCTCAAGGTGTGTGTACTACATTGTCTGAGGTTGATCACCTGCAGGCGATTGTCATCCTTCCCTTATTCAAAACCATTCATATGGTCACCTGGGAGATCTAGCAGCCATTACAAACAGCTATTGTCCGCTGGTGATCTGATGAGCTGCCAATAACCTTCTGTTATGATGATCTTTAAGTGCACAGATAACTATACACAAATAAACCCAAACAGATTGTCACCTGGGTCACTTCTTTGATCCACCTTAACGAGACAGGTAATATGAGGTGTGTTGTTTGCACCAATACAGAATTAGTGTCATTATTAAAGGGCCAAGTGGAGTCCTACAGGGTGGACCAGGTCAATAGGGGTCAGAGATGGGGGAGGGCCAGTGTTGCACTTCTCAAGTCCCCCATGAATGTCCTCCATAAATGTCCCCTGATAACAAATGACCCAGTAACCATGACCACCACCACCAAATCATTTCCATAGAAACCTACATTCTATCACTGTCATGAACTTTGTGGACCATGCAAGCTGCTGTTGTAAAGTGTAATGGTTTTGGCTTCCTTCATGGTAGCTCTAGTCATAATTCATTGCTATCCTTACAGTACCATAATTACAAGAATAACTTATATATATATGATAAAGTATAATGATTTGATGGAAAAGTATGTAAGTATCTTCAGTGTATTCTCATCCTGGGAACAATAAACATACTAAGGATCAATGTGTTTGAACTGCTGTCGGCTGTTGATCTTTAATACACATTACTTCTACGCCTTACGGAAATAGGTTCCAACGAGTCAAAAAGCACAATACATAAAGATCATTGGCAAGAATTAATTTAAACGTCCATTCCAGTGGAGCTGTAAAAGTTCCAAGGTAGTTGTGGATTGCCTCACAGCAAATTAGAATTTGGAGACTTTCAATTCTGCACTAGAAGCATTTCTTTTTAGTTTGTGTGGAAGGACTGCCCTGTTGATCATTTGCACCAGATGACAGATGCAGCCTACAGGTTGCGATGTTTTCATGGACGGGTTGGTCTCACGCTTACCAAATGTGCCACTTGTTAGATGCTCAGATGAGGAATTACAAAAAGATCTGTTTTCCGCTTCTCTGAAAAATGTTTTCCTTCCAGGCAAATAAACATGTGTAGAGTGTGAGAAGGAAGCACTGAGGGATATGTGGAGAGGTTGGCGGTGAAAAGAGTCATGGTCCAAACCTAATCTAGGTCCCCAGTAGCCCGAAAAGGAATAGCCCCAAGCTGTGAACATGTCAAATTTAGAAAGTCCTTGCATGCTGGATCCTCTGCACCTCTGTCTTCCCGATGGCCTTTATCTTGTTGTAAGGTTATCAGAATCGGAACAGTGAATACCTAATTGCCCTGTGAATCAAATTACTTAATATTCAGGATGTCATGCCTACAAGATAGGATGCCTGTGCCCGTTGAATTAGCACACAATACCAATTTCAGTTGATTCAGCAAATTTGCATATAATTGTTCGAAGTTCACGTGCCTTTAGCCAAGTTGACGATTGCAATAGCACTAGTTACATGAATAAGTTCTCTTTGTAAGGTAAAGATCTTGCTGGCACTAAGACAGTGAAAGATTTGATTCATATGGCCGTGTATGTAATGCATGCTTTTCTACACGTATAGTTAACATTGCAGACATTTTATCCAAGTGCTGTGCGTCCCATTTCCTGAGGAGAATCTGTGAAATGTGCATTTTACAGCTTCAATGACAGTGTGGGGTGATTTGTTTCACTTAGCACATTTGAGGAATGTTCAGTGTGGGCATGTGAAGTGATAGGGTTAGAGTGGCCTAGAGTGAACCAGGGCAGATTTGTTGACTCGATCTGTGAAAAGGGATCTTGCTGGGTCAGTGGAGTGAGGGCACCTGTCAGAAGGGACAACATGGCCAGTTATCATGTGACATAGCATAGCATGGAGGAAGTCCTGGTTTGATTGTCACAGGTATTCTTTTCAACTATTTCAGACCTAAGCGTCAAAGCAGTTTTTGATCCTCATTGTTGAGGTTGGATTTGAGATAAAATATTTCCCATATTATGTTGTATGGTCCCCAGGGAGTTGAGATTGATAATACAATGTGCCGTTTGAGTTTGACATCCAATGATCGAGGGAAAATCAAAGCGCCCTTGAGCATAGCTGGATATCGGCACTATATGAATGTTAGCATAATAATAAATAATAATAATGTGTGAAAATGTGGTATGAAAGTGATGGAAACTAAAGCAGAGTATTTATTTTGTACCTAAACTTCAGTGATGAACCTTAATTCGCAAGACAGAAATGTGATGTTTGTTTGTTGTTTCATCAACAGAGCAGGTGCTTGCTTCGCCCACAACTGATAACAACTGTACAAGGATCTTAATATCTAAAACAGTTATATCTAGTCAGTGACTATTCCTGAAGCCTAGTAACAGTTCTTTTGGTCTAGCAAGCTATGCAAATATAATTCCATATATAGGACCTATCATTCTCACACAGCAGCACAGACTGTCAACTTAGCAGGTGCTTGCTTTTATATGTCAACTCTATTGGGAAAATATTGTCATGTTGCATGTGTAAGTGTATCTCACCTCAATATAATGTTATAAAGACATTAATCTATGCTACCTGGTATTGAAACACTCAAAGATTTATACAGTAAAAGCTTGTTGACATGTTTGGTTTGTGTCATATCAGGATTATAGCCTGACAAGTGAGAAGTGTCCACCCTTTGAATAATCATTCAAAAGTAACAAATGCACAATCATGTGAAAATGTAACACGATCCATATGTCCAGATGAAGTGATTTATACTTTGATGAAAAGACTCCATGACAATAAAGGGGCGTATCCCGTTGACTTTCATTTGGTACCTCCACGGGGCAAGACCTCACACTGAGGAGGAATCTGTGAGACAATTGCTCAGCACAAAAGCAGGTTATCAGGTGTCAGATTAGGTATCAGCTCTACCCTATGTCTGTGCTGCTGTAGGCATGCAGCAAAGACTACCTGTAGGCAGAAGTGTGGGTGGCAAAGGTCCTAATCATTTGTCAAGGTCACTGACCAAGGATAATAGAAATTGGACCTGTTCTCAATAAACTGATTCAGTGTTAGGGTAGCGCATGGGTAGTTAATTCAATCATCATGAGTCAGTGCTTGGTATGATTTCATCAAGAAGTCCTGCTAAAGCACATTTTCCTGAAGATCAGTTAGATAGCCTAGTGGTTAGAGCATTTGCTTGTCATGTTGAAGGTGAGGGGTTCAGTTCCCAACATGGGTAAATGACAAGTCTGTTTCTGGGGACCCCTGTTGTGATACTGGTAGAGCATTGTTATATCTGGCATAAAACTCCGCTCCGTAAACATCTCACTGCTGGAGGATTGTTTTCTGGGGCTGGTCAGTCAGGCTAATTTTCATGAGAAGAGTTAAAGTTGTTCTGCCTGTGAGCGTATTTTGGTGTTGTTCTATTGATTTATCTTTGCAGTATTTTCACATTGTCCCTCCACAGAAACTTGTATCATGAAATCAGGTCAGCAGGAGTCCGAACAGTAGACTTAACCATAAAATGTTAGCTGGGCCTAAATTGGCGAGGAGAAAATCAAGTGAAACATTTTCAAAAAAAACACTTAAAACTTCCTAGAGCTCTGAAGCAAGATATCAAATTCATCTTTCTTTTTCACCATGAATACCTGTAGCTTTTATGGGTATGTAGCTTGCACCAAGTATGTCAAATAAATTTAAATTGGACCTAGAAATATGAAGTCAGCATTCTAAGGGATTTGTCACAGCTTAAATGGGATACAGTAATAATGATCATTAATGTGTTGTGTTAGTTGTGGACTGGTGGAATTGCTAGCATCTTGATGCATAAGACTGCTCTAACTGCATCTTGAAGGAAATGGATTGTCTGGGAGGAGGTCTGGACAAGGAACCAGAATTAATCATGTGCTCCCAATTCCTTCTGCTCCCCTAGACACATGACCCTCCCCTTATTGAAACCCCCCACCCCCTCATTTCAAGGATCAATTGGAGTAAAGAGATTGATGCTTCTGTTTAAGACTTGCAGACTAGTCTGTCCATTTAGATATAGTTTAGAGCCTGATTGGGTAGCCTGTACAAGCACTGTATTGGTAAAGGTGGCACCCCTTTAAAAGGGTGCATGAGGAGACTATGTTGGAACAGCTTCAGTTCCAGAGTTGCTGGTAGAGCTATTGCTGCTGTAGGTGAGACTCTTTCAACCACTGGACCAATGATTCAAGCTCCTGAAAACATAAAGCTTCAGAATACTGGTATAGGAACTGAAGAGATAATGCACATATATTTTGATAATTGATTTTAAGATTAATGTACCTAATGATTTGGTGAGGTAAATCCTCCTCATGATACATATATGACACAGGTAGGGAATATCTTAGAGATAACTGCTATTGAAGTACAAAGCTGTATTTCATTGGCCTCCCTCATTATGATGATTACCACAATCCATCATCATTTCTTCCTGACAATAAAATCTGACGGATGATTGAGCAATCTGACTGGCTGACAATCATCATGTATTTTGGTGGATGACTAATCAAGATGTCTGCTGCCAGTGGGTTTTTGTCCTTCTCTGGACAATATCTGCCATATACACCCACAGTACTTGAGGTGTGATACGATACATATAGTGACACTAGTCATGTTATGGCTTAACCCAATCACACTGGAGCAGGACCGGATACATGTTTCAATATTTTAAAGTTGTTTTTTTGTATAACTTCATATTTCTGTGGTTTTACTCCAGCTGCAACATGCAGGCCAACCATTGTACTGCAGTGAAGATCCTCTGTTTGATATGGGCACTTCATGTGCACTTACATTAGAAAGGCCATATGGTTGCCGTATGTTTATGAAGGCATTACTCCTAATAACCCTGTAATGTAAACGTAGAATGTTGAATCAACATGCCATGAGGTCATGGTTACACCAAACCAACTTGCCATGTAAATCATGTGGTGAAAGTGATAGATGATGCTGCACAGATCTTCTGGTGGAATAGAGATATTTTCTTGTACCAAGGAGAAGAAAGTACTGTTGTTTTATGTAGAACTGACTGTTTCCTATGGACATTTATTCCTGGTTTTATGGGCACCCCTACTTGGGCTGTATGACAGGTTAATTAACAAATAATCAGCTGCCATATGGCTGCAGCGGTTCTTCAAGTGACCTTTGGTAGTTATTGCTTTTACTGATGAGAAAAATGAAATAGGTTAATTACTTTGCATGAAGCAGTACCATTAAGTCACACAATTATGTTAATGATGTAAAATATAAAGAAAATGATGGAGAATGCAAAGATAACAGTGGAACATCACCTGATCATGACAGACTACAAGTAAATTTGGTTTATATAAGTCTGTTGTCAAATATGATGGAATGTTTTTCACTATAACCAGAGGGAAGAGTTTTTACATCTCCTGTTTGTAAATGTCATGTGGAAAGTGTACATAGTAACACCCATGGTTTAACACAAAGCCACATGTTTGAAGACAAGACCACATATTTTCATATGCCTGGCATATGGTTTGGTTTCCATACGACTTTTTGAAATACACCTATGATATTGTGTTAACCTTGTCCAGAATCTTGTTGACATACCTTGACATAGCTTTGATCAAGTCTCTATTGAAGTCCATGGAAATACTGTAAATCTCTCCTTTTAATAGCCAAGTCTGTCATAGGAACAGCTTGTTCTTATTATATATGTCATCTATGAACTACGGTTTAAGGTAATAACGATCACCTTAGAGATTTGTGTAAGTCTATCCATGGCATGATGACCTTGTGGATGTTTGTGTCATCTTTCCCCTGTGGCCAGCGGAGTTTTGACTGCCGAAGCTGTCATTGTCAACTATTTGCTGTCAGGTCGTGGAGATATTGACTCAGTGATCACTTTATACACTGTCAATATCCCCTGTTCTGCTCACAGATATAATGTATTATTAAGGTATGTAATCAATGCGATCAGCTCGCTACAGGTCATGCCCTAGTGATCCAGCTTGTCTGTCGGTCATACAGGCTGTTTTACAGTGGTTCCATCACACCAAGTCCCCAACACTGTATTGATTTATATGCTAATATTTTTTATATATTCCCATAAGTAAAATGATTTTGACTGTGTTTGATTCACAAGTCCTTGTCCAGACAGTGTAACATGTAGTATACAGCTCATGTTCAACCCTGTGTGATGGTCCAGAGATGTTCTTCTGATAGTTCATTGGAGAGTAAACTTATATCTTTTCTGAAGACATAAATGTCATGAGGAAAATGGTATCTCTTTCTTATTAAAAATGCAGGAAAGCTGAAGTAGCAAAGGACAAGTTTTATGCGCTTGCGACCCAACCATTTCTATGTCATCTAGGTGTGTGTGAGGGCCATTTGGTTCTTGTTCATGCTGTGTGGAGTATCTGAAGTGCTTAAAGAAGCACTTAGTGTTGGTACTGCCTTATCTGATTCTTGTATTGGCCAAAGTAGGTTTACTTGAGAAGGACTTGAAGTTGAAAAGAGATGCCTTGATGTGTCCTTCACACAAGTGTAGCGTCAAAGAGGCATCGATATAGGTATTCCTTGAGTACTCAAGTAACATTAAACTCAATATGTCTTGGTGGTTTTGAATTAAAGATATATGAAAACGATAACGCAGGTGTTCAGTACAGGTGTGTCAGTGCTGATCAGCAGCTGCAGCTTTATGTCCTGCAGATGAGACAGGTGTGACATGCTCCTGAGAGCCTTATTACCCTGACTTACCTTTGCACGTACAAAGAAATACTCTATGACAAGCTACATGCATAGATGTACACTCTTTGACAAGCCACATGCACAGATCTACACTCTATGACAAGCCACATGCATAGAGCTACGCTCTTTGACAAGCCACATGCATAGAGCTACGCTCATTGACAAGCCACATGCATGGATCTGCACTCTTTGGCAAGCCACATGCATTTGATCTACACTCTTGAACAAGCCACTTGTATGGACCTACGTTCTTTGACAAGCCACATGCATAGATCTACACTCTGTGATAAACCTCACATATAGATTTATCCTCTGTGACAAGCCACATGTCTGGATCTACACTCTGTGACAAGGCACCTGCACAGATGAACGCTCTTTGACAAGACACTTGGGTATGGCTTCACTCTGTGCCATGGCACATGGATAGGTGTTCACTCTGTGATGTGGCACGTATTTTCCCCATATACAGGTGTGAGTCAATATTATCACTATTGATAGCTGATGCTGAAGTAGTGTTGATCATGGGAACTAGAGGGTGTGTACACATGGGCAGGACAGGGTGTATGGTTGCATACCCGGACAGAGCAGGGTGTGGACACTTCTGTAGTCATCATGCTCTGAACATCAGTAGCCATGGTGGACTATTGCCAGGGCATGGTTTGTTAGAACATTCCTTTGTGGAAGATATTGATTAAATTCATGGCAGTAATGTGATGGACATTTTTTTTATTTTTGTACATGTTCAGAGTAGTGTACTGATTTACAGTGAAGACAAAAAATCCTGAAGGAAAAAATCAATTATAAAAGCTTCAAATTTATGAAAATGCTAAAAGTAGCATAAAATCTGCAGTACAGCAGATTAGTATCAATTAACAAAATACAAAGGTTTGCATATGCACCTCTTCTAAACAGTGCAGGTATATTATTTTCCTACCACATGTAATTCCTGGATGACTCTTACAAGCAACGTTTTAAGTATCATGTAATGATTCACAAAGGAGACTCCGCATCCATGAAATGTGAAACAGTAGACTCGTTAATGGCATCTCACCTGTCTCTGGCTCATCACCATCTCAGTGTGAGGCTTGTGTAACATCAACACACCGCCCCTAACACTGAGTGTAGACAAACAGGAGCTCCACAGTTATCTCGTTATCTGACAGCCTCCTACCTAATTCAACAGCCATGTCTCTGAAGCCTTGTCGACTTCTTTGTACGCAGATTGTAGAAACAAATCAGCCAGGTATCACTGTTACCCCACAAGTCAACACCATGTTGATGAACTAGATAAGATAATAAACAAGCACCTGCTAAGGACCTCTTCAGTGTATGAACCTTACTCGTACATACTCTTGTAAAATATGATCAGCCATCGTGTCTCAAAGTTCTATGTCAAATGCTGATAAACAAACTTCTACAAGAGCACTCCAACAGTGCATCGAGCTCATTTGCACACATTATCCTTAGTAGTCAAAGTCAAATACCATTGTGCCAAAATTTTTATGTCAAATTGATAGTTGTCTCGAAGCTTAAGCTTGGTCCCAGCATTTTCGTTATTTAGTCATTCTTTTGCAGTTGTCTCAAACCTCGGATAACGATCAAACTATTTTCGGAGGTGCCTTCAACTTTGACATAACAGTGTTTGACTATAGTTTAGTACAGACAAAGTGTTTCTAAATTACAAATGTTTGGAAATAACCTGAAGTATCCTCATGTATTTAGGCTCTTGAAATTTAGGACAAGGTTTGAAAGGATAAGATTATAGATGTCAGTATTATATTTAATATTTAATCTAATAGTTAACATTTTTGAAAAGTAAAACATCTAAGACATTACAATGTTAAAAGGAATGAATTTCTGGAAACATCAGAAAAATATGTCTTATGTTAACATGTCTCAAAAATATGGTCACAGTCTTATGTAGTCTTTGAAGAAGGGAACAGATATGTCTGATGGTTGGGCTGTTTGATCATTATGTTAAAAAATGTGTCTTTAAAATAACATTCTAGTGGTAGTCAACACATGTGGCCTCACATGCTCATGATTGGATCCATTTTAATGATTCAGCAGTCCAGCTCAAGGGTGAGGGGTTGGAGGTCAGAGGTCAGTAGTTGACCACATGGAATATGACCCAGCTACCCAACACTTCCTCATAAACAGAGAGTAAACATTCTCCTTTTGTCATCTTCCCTTTGAAGTGTAAGGTTAGGTGTTTCATTGGCTGGTAATGACTGTGGTTTGTGCAGTAATGGGAAGATGTTTCACATATTTGGATTCTCCCCATGGAGCAGAAAGTCCATTTGCAACTTAATTGGTCAATACTGCAAAGGGAATGGGAGTAGGAGTAGGGGAGACAGGAGTGAAGACAGGTCAATAGTGTACAACATTCCAATCCTTGATTTGTGGTGCATTTTAATGAGCCATCCACCACTTTGTGTCATGGTTGTTAGGGACGACATGATTCACCAAACTTTGATGCACTTGCTCAAGATATTTTCAAACACTCTACAGATACACACTTACCTGCATCTTATATATGTATATTATATTTCTGTATCCTTTCACATTTTAATCCCATATTGCTTTACAAATGTACCATTTAGAACAGCAATGGTGTAAGGTTTTTGGTCAAAGGGGTCCCACCAATATTTTATTTACCATTTCTACCATTATTTATTTGTGCTATATCTGCACTTTATGCAATATATATTTAGTTGTAAGGCTTACATTCGAGTCTAGTCGTTTTTTCAGTGGTGTTTACTCTTTGTTTTAGGTTTTTCAGTTTTATGAGAGATGAAGTATGGTATTGATTGAAATAAGGCATTCATTTATATCTTCAAACGCGAGCCTAAATTTCAAACCATATTTTGTGATGTTTACGTCTTGCCAAGTATAACAGTTCACAAAATAATGCAGTAAATTAGGTACAGCCACTATTGGGATACATATTTTACTGCTATAGTCGTATCTTGACATCCCTTTTACAACCAATTTTGTTTACATGTGTATATAATAACACATGGCAATATTTGACAAATACACTCGACTCATAATGCAATTGTTTTGACAGTAATTTGCTTCTGTGCCAGCCCAGTATTAGTCATCCTTGGGAATCCCAACAGGCATGTTTTCAGTCCTGTGCTGAATGGCGTTAACTAATTGATGACAGATGTACGGTTAAAAGTTTGATTCGGAGGGTGACTGCTTAAGCAGGAGAATGTGTCATTTGCTAGTTCCTACTAACTGGCATTGCACAAAGAGGGGTTAAAAAGATATGTTCATGAAGCTGTGGCCAATCAACTTCATTTACAGAAAGAACATGTACAATGAAATATATCATGATGATAATAATCACGTTTTTGCTATTGATGTAAACATGTCAAACTGTGAATGTTGTTTCTTTATGGTCGTGGCTGGTTGCAACATGTATTTTATTGTTTTGACTTAATGTAACAAAAATGTTTAAGACATGTAATTTCGTTTTGCAGGAAAACACCTTGTGCCAAAGTAGCCTGACTGCACTGGCTGTCAAATATGCAAAAGAAATCAAAACCCACTTTGCTGATGTATGGGACCGACTGGAAGACCTGTGGAAGGTGGCCCAGGATATCGACAACTTTCAGGTAAATATGCTAAACCAACCTCCATAATTGACATCTTCTTGGTCAATATGCACCCCAATAATTAACAACTTTCGGTAGATATACATCTCCATATTGACGCTATAGTGTAAATCCGAATTACAAGTGGTCTTCAGTAACCCATGCTTGTTTTATGGAGGCTACCAATGGTATCAGGTGAGTGTTTTTGGCATGGTTGATGTATATCCCCTCGTATCCCATTTATGTATCAATGTCATGATGTCAATCACTGGATTGTCTGGTCCAGAATAGATTATTTACAAAACACCGTCATATTGCTGGAAAACTGCTGACTGCAACATTAAACACCAAACAAACATGAATATAATACACCATGTGTGTATATGTTCTCATCAAATGAATGCTTTAGTATCAAGAGTTGTAAAAATACTGAAACCATATGTCACTGTTAGGTAAATGGTGAATTTGCACAATTCTCAAATAGCTACAAAATTGTGGATTTAAGCAATATTCACACACTCACTTTACTGGAGCAAACTGACTGGTAAGCAAGATGTGTCAATAACGATAGATACTCTTTTGTCTTGTTGACTGTCTCCACGATCAATCTATTTATACTGTGATGATGAAGTTAGTCAGTATGTGCATGGCAGCCTACAGGACAGTGATGTGGAGAGTTGGTGTATGGATCATAAAAGTAGAGTTGGTGTATGGATCACTCAGCTCACACCAGTCAGTATATGACAGGTGCCCTGGGACAGTATCTAGGTATAATAGACAAGAAATTAGCACTCATGCTGATAATGATGTATGCCTTGGGCTTTATGAATAGATCTTCCTTATGTGACAATAATGGTCTGACTACTACTAGCGCTGCGATGACATTGCCTGATACATAAACACCAGTCCTTCCCCGTGTCTTTATTACTCTACAGAGACTGGAGGCTGAGTGGATCATGTGTTTGCTGGCCTTCAGTATCTGTGTTTGCTTCTGCCACAGTAACACTTCGTTTTTGAATATATAGTGAGAGAAACAAAGGATCGCAGGAAAATTCAAGCTTTCCTTTATTATTTTCCAGTTGTCATCACCACAGTGCTAGACAAAGCTGGTGATGAAAACTGGAAAATATTAAAGGAACACTTGAATTTTCGTGTGAGCCATTATTTGTTTCTCTCAGTGTATGTAATGTTGATAGAAAGAAATAATTGCTTTCAAATTGAAAAGGAGCCCCAGTGAAATGGGAGATTCAGAACCTGATCCTAAGGAAATCTAGACTTGCTTCAATTTAGGGCTTTAGCATTGCAGATAGGGCAAGGCGGAATGGAAAATAATGCGGTTCAAGGATTGATAGACTAGTACCAAAATATGCAACAGTCAGTGTTGGTGTCCTACGGTCAGTGTTTAAGAGATAATAAACAAGAATGTTATCCCGGGTATGCTTCCTATGTTTACATGTTATTATTCAACTGAAAGAATATTGTCACTTATTTTCTTTAGAGAGAGATACCTTTTTTCTTGTTGTGTGACAAACCTGGACCTTTTTGAACTAATGGGCATATTTTCTGTTTGACACACCCACTAAACAATTTGACTGGCTCCAGCCTCATTGAATGAATATTGGTGTTCTCACATTACCGTTGTGTGAAATATCGGGCCATTTACCAACCCCAGGTAATTGGTGTTGTCAATGGTAAGTGTGGTGCCTATTGTCAACAGGAATGACCTGCAACAGCTTTGCATCGCAAGGAACCACTGGAAGTGTAATTTGGATCATAATGTGCCCTTTACATGCAAACAGGATCAAGTTCCCTGATATCAATGATGATTGGGGCCTCTGGTTCCGATTGGTGGAAGATCTGACTGGAGAGGGTAGGAGTATAAGAGACTTGTCACAGAGCCTGTAACATGTCACAGCACCATTGATCTTGATGTTGTCCGGAGGTCATGTTTCTCAACAGGGGACTGGAAGAGAGGCCTATCTCATTGATATCCTGTCCATCAGCTTATTGGACTTTTGATTTATTACTCTGGCTGAGATGAATATCTTCTTCTTTTCATGGGATAGTCCATGGGTAGCTACAGGACTCACAGAAAGAAATTGTTTCATAATCAATATTTATTATATACAGTATTCTTTCATAAGATGAAAGTCTTCCATGGGGTTTGGTTATATTTGTGTTCTACAATCATTATTTCAATGGCAGTTGTTGCCTCCCTGATCGCAAACTCAGATTAGCCTTAGAACTGACCCCTAGAGAACAGAGACATCCCAGAATAATCTCTTCAAGGGATCTCTATAAAGAGTCTCCAGAATAGGCCCCAAGAAAAGATCCTTATAAAGGTGCCATCAAAGAGCCTCTTGAAAACACTGCAGAATATATCTACATAAAGGGGTAAAGGCCCTACTAATGGCCTCAAACTGATATTCATTAAGGGTTCCATAGACTAATGCTTAGTCTCTGAATAGATATAATTTTGATAGTATAAAACAAACCTATTATAAATTGAAAAGGAACCCCAGGGAGACTAAACCTGAGGAAATCTAGACTTGCTGTATTTAGGGCTTTAGCACTGCAGACAGGGCTTGGCAGTAAGAAAAATAATGTTGTTCAGGGACTGTGAAACAGACTAAGGGTTCCAGTAAAAGCCCCAAAATGGGTCGTGAGTGAGTTCTGGTTTCCTGCTTAACTGAACACAACAGAGGCTGTTGTTTAATGCTCAGTATTTCATCTGTCTCAGTGACATAGACAGGGGTGGAAATAACCCATTGCCCGACTTCCGAGTGTGTTTTTTCTTTCAGGCAAGCAAATTCGTATATCACACTGTACCGGCCTCCAGTTGACTTTACAATGTTGATTATGTTGTTTATTTAAAAAATTCAACAAGAAAACGGCTGGTATAGTGGAAAAATTATCAGGGCAAGTGATTTCACATGTGCCACTGTACCGGAGTACACTAGCAATTTTAATGTTATTTTCACCCCTGTAATAGAGAGTATTGTTCAGGACCAGACAAACCATTGACTGAAAGTCTGAGAAACTCTCCAAGCCATGCAGTCGCTGAGGCTACCAGAACCTGTAAATCTGTGCCCCTTGACAGTTGTCCCAAGAAGCAAGAGGTACTGGGTTCCTTCCTGATCCAGACTCCTTAAGGAGTGGACCCCAAAACACCCAGACATTGGCTTGTCTTAATTCTTTCACTCACTACCACCCATGGTGATAAGTTGGTCATAGAGTGAACTGTGAAAATGGCTGTAACTCTTTAATGGCTGTTGTTGAAGGGTTTTAGTATTGGTTAAAAACCAAAAACAAACTTAAAATGGTGTTGTAGAAGTTGTACTGGTCACTGTAGGATACATTTTAGGGGCACTGTTGGATAAGTTTTTGTGGTGGTGTGGGAGAAGTTGTCTTGATGTTGTAGGAGTTGTAATGATGTAGTAGAAGTTGTAGTGTTTGCTGTAGGATACGTTGTGGAGGCATTGTTGGATAAGTTTTAGTGGTGGTGTGGGAGAAGTTGTATTGATGTTGTAGAAGTTGTAATGGTGTAGTAGAAGTTGTAGTGTTTGCTGTAGGATACGTTGTGGAGGCATTGTTGGATAAGTTTTAGTGGTGGTGTGGGAGAAGTTGTATTGATGTTGTAGAAGTTGTAATGGTGTAGTAGAAGTTGTAGTGTTTGCTGTAGGATACGTTGTGGAGGCATTGTTGGATAAGTTTTAGTGGTGGTGTGGGAGAAGTTGTATTGATGTTGTAGTAGAAGTTATAGTCATTGCATTACCCTTTCAACTGACAGGTCACCATTCAGGTAACTTAAACTCGGCACACCTGGGTATTTACCTGAGCTCACCTGTCTGCCACACCTGAGTTAAACTGTGGTTACCTTGCTCTCATTGTCAGCAATCCCACTGTTTTCATTATGGATCATTACCATTTATTACAAAATCAGCCAATGTTCATCAGCTGTCAATCAGTCTGTGGAGTGGACTGGAAACTCAAACCTTGCTGTGAAAACAGTATACCTGTTGGACAATAAACATACCTGTGTAGGGACTGAGCCAGGGCATATGTGGGGGCAGCCAAACAATGCATGGGATATAATGATAACAGTGTATACATTCTGTTAATAGGCCTGTTGTGTACATGTGTTGCTCAGGTATGTTACAGGTGCTTTTGTGTGTGCTTTAATTTTGGTTTTAATTAAACATATTTAACATGAATGAATTTGTTGGAGATTAATGGTAGTTGCATCCAAGTGAGATTAACAGAAATGTTGCTAGAGAAACAAATAGTGCCTGGCGTCTTATTCTCTGCCACAGGGGAACATTTACAGTGCAAGATTATTTCCTTTTTTTGGTTTCATCCAGAACAGAAATAACTTATTGGCATTCACAAGAGACACTTTTTTTAATCCTTGAAAAAGAACACACTTAAATGCAATTACATGTCTTTCATGGCATGCGACTTGTTTGTTTCAGAGTGTATGCAGGAGTCCTATGCACAGTATCTATGGTGGATCAAGTCTGTACTGGCTTCTCTCCCCGTGGAGTACCGCCGCCTCTTCCCTCTTGTCCCCCGGTAAGTCCACAATATCTAGTGGGTCTGCCTGTAAGGCTCGTCACAGACCACACCCTGCCCTGCCCATAGGTAAGTCACAATATCTGGTGGGTCAGTCTGTAAGGCTTCTCACAGACCACACCCTGCCCTGCCCATAGGTAAGTCACAATATCTGGTGGGTCAGTCTGTAAGGCTTCTCACAGACCATACCCTGCCCTGCCCATAGGTAAGTCACAATATCTGGTGGGTCAGTCTGTAAGGCTTCTCACAGACCACACCCTGCCCTGCCTATAGGTAAGTCACAATATCTGGTGGGTCAGTCTGTAAGGCTTCTCACAGACCACACCCTGCCCTGCCCATAGGCAAGTCACAATATCTGGTGGGTCAGTCTGTAAGGCTTCTCACAGACCACACCCTGCCCTGCCCATAGGCAAGTCACAATATCTGTGGTGAGTCAGTCTGTAAGGCTTCTCACAGACCACACCCCACCCTGCCCATAGGTAAGTCACAATATCTGGTGGGTCAGTCTGTAAGGCTTCTCACAGACCACACCCTGCCCTGCCCATAGGTAAGTCACAATATCTGGTGGGTCAGTCTGTAAGGCTTCTCACAGACCACACCCACCCTGCCCTTAGGCAAGTCACAATATCTGTGGTGAGTCAGTGTATTTGACCTCTCTCATGCCCTCCCAAGACAAATGCTTAGCCTCTGAATATATATAATTTTGATCAATTTCAATTTAAAAGGAGCCCCAGTGAGATATGAGGTTCAGAACCAGAGGAAATCCGAACTTGGTCCATTTTGGAATTTAGCATTGCAGAAAAGGCTTGGCGGAAGGGAAAATAATGCGCTTCAGGGACTGTGACACTGTATCAAGATCCCCAATGTCCAATGGAAGGTTACAGTGATAGGTACATATAGGTGATATGAGTGATATGCACAGCCCCCTTCCTCGGCTGCCCTCCCCCAATGAGTCATATGGCCAGGACACGACCTGTCACACGGCCTGTCCCACCATCAGGATACAACTGTTCTCTAGGGGTCAATTATTTTAGCTCAGCCAACCAAAGGTCCATGTGAGCGTATGTTAGGGTGCATTGTATGTCATAAACATTCAAATTTTCTGCCAGGTCAGCCATTTTGAAAAATGTGATTTTCATGGTCTGTTTGTTATTTGCATGAGCTGGAAATGTTGATCTCAACAGTTCTGTCATAACAACAAATCATTGAAGCCACATGGAATGATATAAATTACCTTAATGCCAGCTTCAGGAAATCAACACCATTGTCCATGTTTTCCTGTGCGATTTGTAACTGAAATACTGTTTAAAGTGGTGTAAAACCAATCTCGCTCACTCACTCAGAAGATACCCAGAAGATATTAACTCATTCACTCCCTCACTGACAGAAAATACCCACACACTCACTCACAGAAGATACCCTCTCACTCCCTCACAGAAGATACCCACTCACTCATTCATTCATTCATTCACTCACTCACTAACAGAAGATACCCACTCACTCACAGAAGAGGCCCACACGGTCTGCTATAATGAGGCTATCTCTAGCATCTTCTGAAAAACAGCAAGCACAGGTGAGCTACATGGCCTTCAGGCTTCAACACACAGAGCTTTCTGTTATGTTGACCCAAGAAGGTACATCACATGATCATGATGCAGGGTCATGCAGTGTGAAAGTGTGATTTAGAGGCTAGCACTGCAGCAGGCTCAAACCAGACACCCAGGGGAAACCATACACTGGTTACAGAGTTGACATGTCTTCAGGGAAAATAAACCAGATAAGAAATGAATCTGTACTGGAATAGCCAGTTTTGCAGCATCAGAGAATGAAGGCAACACATTCGAGGAAGACAAGTAGAGGTTTTATTGACATAATGGGGAGATGAGAAAGAAAAACGATGCATTATAAAAAGGCTAGTTAAGTGGTTATGGTATGGACACTGCGATAAGAGAATGAATAATACAATGAATATGAGACAGCTTATATATGGGATGTATTCAATGTGGCTTTCGTATCAGATGGAGACAATCCAGATGTGTTTGATCTTGAAACTGGCCCCATATTTCTCACATTAGATGCCATCAACAGCAGAAAGTTAGTGATTGGTGGGCAAGAAGCACTATAGTCCCCTCTTGTATCTTTTACCTGAGTCATGGCTAACAATGTAACCAGGTATGAAGCCACCTGAGTCGTGGTTAACAATGTAATGGTACACCACCTGAGTAACAAACAATGCCACCTGAGTCATGGCCAACAATGTAAAAGCCACCCGGTAACAAAGCAAAGCCACCCGAGTCATCATGGTGGAAAGCCAGGTACCAACAATGTATTGTTACACCCAGGTACAAAGCCACCAGCTGGCAGTTAATACAGCCATAAACATCTCATCAGCGTGGTCATAGGTTAACAATGTAACCTGGTACAAAGCCACCCGAGTCATGGTTAACAATGTAACCAGGTGGAAAGCCAGGTACTTGTACCTGTGCCATGTGCAGGCTTGATGTCATGTTCAGTATTGTTACACCCATCCACCCAAGCCAGCAACATGCCCCACATCCTTCCCAGAAAAAGCAGTTCCTTTCTGACGACAGCTGGCAGTTAATACAGCCATAAACATCTCATCAGCGGTGGTCGAATAGCCTAATGGTTATAGTTCATGCCCAGTTCAGTTCTCCATTACTAGACACCCTCTTTGTGATGTTGCCAGAATATTGTTGTAATCTGAGTGTGCACCCACACGCATGCACACACACACACACACACACTCCCTCTCTCACTCACTCACACACTCACACTCACTTTGATCTTCCAGTCGTGCAGGCCATTGCACAAAAGTACATATATTTTGCCTTGATAAAAGACACTGTTGATAGTACAATACACATTCGATGTTAAGGCACTCAAGCAGAGTGTAAAGTTGATTTGAGTTTATTAATGAATTTGAAAACCTTGGCATCAGACTTCTTGCACATCCATACCATTTTCTCCCTTGTATTTTCTTTGTATCACTGTGTATTGATACATGATATTTTTATGTTAAAATTTCGCATCATTGCTCTGCATACAATACTTGTATCATGAAACAGTGATGTTTGATCCATGAAACGATCAGGAAGTTGCACCTTTCTATAAAGCCCCACCTGCACTGTATGTTTCGAATTCCTCATGAGATTGTGCACACAGGAATGTAATGTTTTGCTGCTCAATCTGTTATTACGATTAAAACGGTGTTATGTAATCAACCTATGATGCAATTAACCTTTTCCCATTTTGTTCATTTAAAACTAAAACTTGATTGTAAACCATTCGCAGCTGTTTCAGGTCTTTTACCTGAGTCACAACTGTCTCTTGTTTGGTTAGTTTCTTTATTATTTTGTTACACTGCAATATTAGCTGGTAAATGTTGTTTTGTTTTTCTAGCTCAATTGACAGTGACAAGGCTTTGACTTTTCTCTCTTTAGACTTACACTTAAATGTTGATTCTAATTTAACAAATTCTTTTCCTTCTCACTTGAAATGTCAGGAAAACAAACTACCAACAGTTTATTGGTTCATCCCAGCAATCAGTGTTGTTCTTGTAGTAATGCCAAAACTGACAACAGCCCTAAAGTTGCACTGGTGTTTCCAAGATGAACGTGTACACTTGAAGGTAAACATGCTAATTTCCCAGTGTTAGGTTTCGCTCTCTGTTAGATTGGCTTACAGGAAACTTTGTAGTGGTTCCAAACAAAATTAAACTGCAACAAACACACCTTTCCTGTTTGAATCTGAGAAACACTTTCACACCATCAGATGTTATGGTGCATTCTTGGGGACACACACACACTAGCATTTACAAAGGTAGAAAAAGTGTCACAGGAAATGTCCAGAGAGAGATCTCAAGATGCACTGGTGGACTTGAGTTGGGATGTCTTTTGGGAAGTGGCAGGATATGTTTCATGTGTACACCTCTCCACCTCATTCTGTTGAGTATCTGTTGAAGAAAGTATAAGAAAATGTTTACAAAGTAGTTAGTACTGAAATAGCCTTATCATTTCTGATTTTTTGTTTGTTTTTGAAGCATAGTGCAAACACATTAAAGCCAAGCTGTTTTGTGAAGTCCAACTCAGTGGCCAAGCATGAAACAAGTAATGTTGTGGAAAGGAATATCAGCTATCAAACCAGCTTGAACTTAAATATCTGGCGACTTGAATGAATCTGTCTCAAATGTCACCACTGTGAGCTTGGACTACCACAGGGACCACAACCACTCTTCCTCCCAAACCTCCCCCCAATGTGGTGAGCACCCCTACACTGAGTCATGTACTGTTTCAATTTGTGTTGAAATGTCTTGTTTTCCAGTGACATCAGTAACTGTTCTTGTTGTGTTTCAGCCATCCACCAGCCATGTTGACAGAATGCCGGAGCTCCCCATCTCGCCATATGGGTACAGGTAATACCTTCTCCATGCACAGTTTGACACCCTCACACCTTAACACTCTGCACCTACAACATCACTGTAGCTGTAATTTAGGCACAGGGCCTGGACATTTACCATGCTCATGAAGCTGTAATACCAAATACGGACCATATGGACCAAGGATCATAATTATTGTGTATCTGGGATTCAAACCTGTGGATCCTACCAGCAAAGGGAAGCTACTCTTCATGGGGAGAACAATAGTGTGTTGGTAGTATTCTTGTCATTGTGGTGAGTCGAGCATTGATGCCACGTCCAGTACTTCTACCATTGTTCCACCACCATACTGACATGCTCTGAACAAATGCAGTGACATATCTATAATACAAGCAAGGCATGTAAGTTTATATTGTGGGCTGTTCCTGTAGGAGAACGGTGTATCCATTTGACCTTACTGCACTCCTAAATCTTCAACTTCCTATCCAGAGGCCAGTTTGCTGACATTAACTCATGGTGGAGTGTAAGTCTTTATATTCCAGTTTGATGGAGCAGCACGCTGAGATGAAGTCTGTGCATGCAATATGGCCGTCTGATTAGCATGAACGATGCTGGGTTATCATTAAAACAATGGCAGTTATCAAGTTACAGGATAAGAAATGAGTCCACTAAGGGGACTTCTGATAGTGGGCAGTATTTCTGATTCAAAAGTATTCTCAGTAATAAGTATCCTTGGGGTCCTTGTGATGTCATTCTGACCTTGGGAGGTCATCTTGCTCTGAAAACTCATCATTTCTTCATTATGACAAGGACCTAATAAAGAAAAGCTAATGTTCTTACAAACACAGGATGCGTGAAATATTGTAATATTTGGCTAAAAGCACCCCCAAATATTTAATGTTTTTGTCAATTAAATCTTTTAAAAAAGGATTTAAATATTTGTTGTTAGGGTAAATGATTCCTATTAACTGAATATCAACACTTACTCCACCTTCCTTTCTTTGGGATGAGTATGGAAGTGAAGAATTAATTAGATAGGGCCATTAACAATTCAAATAACAGAAACAAATTGTTCAATAAATTTTCAAGGAAACTCTAACAATTCTTTACTTTGCGTGAATAAATGCACATTAAGGAAGAGCCAAGGACCATGAGCTCCAGACAAACCCATTGAGAGCTGGTTTCTTAAAATTTAAACAAGAATGTTCAGTGGCTTTACAGAGCCTTCAGGGAACAGTCTTTGTCATGTGTTGAAACAGGTAAACAATGCTTGTGCCATATCATTCAAACCAGGGAGTTCCCTTTGCCTCAGTTCCTAGACAGACTCAACACAAAAAGTCCAGCATTAGTTTAGGAGAAAATAAGTCCCAGTGCTCCCTTCAAACCCCTGCTTTACGGTTCTTCCTGAGATTGCTGAATGGTAATCTGGAAGACACAATGGCTGACGCAGGGGTGTGTGTGCTTTCTGGCTCAGCCCTAATAACATTGCTGTCTATCAAACCATTTTGAAACAGAAGAAGTAATACTGTATCTATTGCTGAACCTTTTCTCTATGCATGTGATAAGTTCTGTCCCCTCCCTAAAGTCTTGCTAATTGATTATGATAAACCATGACAGAAGTAATGCAGTGTTAAACTCAAATTCACTCACTCACTCTCTCCACATGTGTCTGTAGTTCAGTCAGTGGACTTAGTCAACACAAGTTTGTAGTTGTGATCCATCTTATCATAGCTGAATTCATATGATCTGGAGAGATTACAGCTATTTATATGCTAATTCAGATGCATCAGCTAAAATTATCCTCCAGAATATTGTTAGGTTCGTGTAATGGACGATCCCTCTTTGAATAACCTTCATTTTAAGACTCTGACACGGTTGAGTCAAACTATCGCCATGACTACTTGATGGAACAAAATGTCATGTAAATTGTGGAAGTGGCATTTTTATGAAAATTGTATTTTCTCGTTCCGTAAGGATTGGATAATGTGGGCACAAGTACTTTATCCACATAAATCATGTTATTTCTTGTGCATCAGACAACACTATTAAGTCTGTTACATATTATGTATAATAATAACTGCTTTGTGTAAAATTAAGGTACTTATTGTATACCTTTCATTTGAAATCACAGAGGATAATAACACAGTTTGTATGATATTGGAACCTTTTGTTGAAACTTAATGAAATTTCATTTTTATGGTTTCAGCCAATAGATTGAGCAGCAAAGAAATATGATCAGTTTCGAATATGTTTAGTTTGGAGTTTTAGTTGTAACAAAGTATCACATATAGAGATAGATAATTTGGTGTCACTATTTCTTGAGCTTTAAATGTGATTAATACTTCATATTCATTAATACCAATATTCCATATTGACCTGGGGCATTGTTCCATCATTAATCATTATGATTTGTGCCCAACGATGTTAATATTATCAGTCAGCAATCAAAAGGATTAAATATGGCTTGGTCATAATTGCAACTTTTGTTTTGGGTGAAAATATTTTAAGATTCATTTTTGATGGTTTTCATGTTATTTTTAGTTTTGAGTGCTTTACAGCCATTAAGATAATGGTGACCATGATGAAGATCAGTGTAGTATTTAATGCCATGACAAGCTAGGGAACACAAGACAACACTGTTATCACTCACCAAATTACTTTTAGAATAGATTCCTTAATATCATAGAAAAAGTCTGATTAAATGAGACCTCCCTGGAGCCATCCTCACAAAGTCAGGAATTGAACCAATGCCACCATATTTAATGGCTGATCAGCAGTTTGCAACATCCAGTCTGTCTCCGCACATTCAAGATAATACATGCGATGAGTCGCAGTGTTATGTCAGCTTCCTCTCCCAGCTGAACAGTAGAGCTGCTGCAATGCTTGACAATAGAGACAAAAACGGCTGAGTAGTGATTGTAGCCAAATGGCCATCAAATCATTACAACAACTTCCATTCATTTCTGTGTTGGGAATACATTACGTCACCAAATACCTGTGTTTGTGTCCGACAAACAAAGAAGATAGTTTTTGTTGCTGTAAAGTAAACTTAAGAAAGAAATGTAGTTTCTATGTTTGCATCTAATGTTGGTTCAAATATTACATTTTTTCACAGTTTGGTTAAATATTGACAAACATTAAAGAATTTTCGTTATCTAAAATTTTGATGAAGCTGTGTTTGAAATCAATAAATACAGAAAGGTTCAAGTGTTGACATTTTGCATGTGTGGTTGGCCATTATCCCAGGGAGGAGAACAACATGATATTGTTGACTTAGAGAAGCTTCTGATAGAGGGGACATGTTTACTGATACTTGCCTCTCAACTTGCTTTCATTTCCTGTCAAAGCACCCGTGAAGGTCCGGGTTAAAATGTGCCTTCAGTAACCCATGCTTGTCGTAAGAGGCGACTAACGGGATCGGGTGATAAGGCCCGCTGACTTGTTTGACACATGTCATCGATTCTCAATTGTGCAGATCGATGCTCATGCTGTTGATCACTGGATTGTCTGGTCCAGACTCGATTATTTACAGACCGCTGTATATTACTGAGTTTGGCGTAAAACTAAACTCACTCACTCCTGTTAGAGACCTTAAGTTTTGCTTTTTCTTACCATTAATTCTTCAATTAATTTCTGAATTTCTTTAATTAATTTCTTAATTTATAATGCTGGCAACAGAAATAAATAGCATTCAATATGGAAATGATGTTGAAATATAGTTCAACAGCACACAGGGCAGTGTGACATAAAGCTTCACCCAAGGATCAACCACAGTCACATTATCAAACTCCCTACTACCCAACCTGTATTCCAGTCCCAACTAAATACATTCCTTTGGGTGCTAAAATTTATCACAGTCAATTAACTCTTTGCTTCAAAGATAAAAGAAATCATCATTTTCCCCCAAATGGTTTAGAGTTATGTCCCTTCCCCATGATGATTTGGGCCTGTCTGCCGATATGATATAGTCTGATCAGACATGGAGGTCCATCTGGTCCGGAGCCAGTATCAGCAACATGGTGCTAATTGAATTATTTGGCATGATTTAGATGGTATGATGAGCCACGAGGATGGATCAGTTTGGCTAGGAATATTTCAATTTGCAAGACAGCCATAAGTCAATGCATGGCAGTGAAGTTCGGCTTTCGTTTGTAGCTAAAAGGCACAAACCAGTTGACATGGTCACATCGTTGTCACTTTATTGCCGATTAGTCAGAAATTTCTGTTGCTTCTCAAACCCAAATTTTGTAAGAATGAATTTGGGATCAAACGCTGTTGTTGTATTATGTGATAGCTTGATGGTGAACATCGATGACTCACCAGATTAACATTTAGTCACAAAGTTTACTCAATAAAAATATGTATCAACAAAACATAATAAATCTAAATGGATCCCAGGCCTATAATTCTGAACCAGCTCTTCGTGCTTCAATATTGCTAGAATTGTCAATGGACTGCTAGCACCCGAAAGTGTAAATATAGTGAAAATATTTGCCTCATTGGAGCAGGACAAGTTACACACTCGGGATACCAATGAAATAAGGTTTAGACTTGGACTCTCGACTAGTCTTAATAAATACAAATTTCTCAAGCTGTAAACATGTCCAGGCCCTGCTGTTAAGCCTTGATGATGACGGAAGTGTCACATTCCTGTACAGTGATATTCATTTCAACTTAACACACAACACAATTTAATGTTGGATATGATTTTGTAATTACCATGAAGTGGTTGCTATGACATCTGTAATTCACCCTCCTTCTTGTGTTTCAGTCAGGAGAACTATGTGGCCATCGATGGAGGTAAGTTCATGCTTGCGGTCTTTGTCTTTAATATATCTGTGTTATTGTCAAATAATAGTCTTCTATTGCTTTGTATAGAGAATGACCAAAGTGAACACAATTGCACAAAATCAAGAGCCGACACCAACAGCTTTTCAAACGATATGTATATTTGGCTGTGAGTGTATGAGGTACAATACCAGCTGCTCAACTATCTCCAGTAGGCCAAATCAGTTTTATTGTTTGGTTATGATTTTCTTGTCCAGTTTTGCTAAGACACATCCCCTGAAGCAGTTATAGAGTCCCAAGTGCATTGTAGTTGGGTCTCGGGGGGCAGTGGGGTAGCCTAGTGGTTAAAGCGTTAGCTCGTCACCATGAAGACTTGGGTTCGGTTCCCCACATATGTACGAAGTGTGAAGCCCATTTCTGGTGTCCCCTGCTGTGATATTGCGTGAATATTGCTAAAAGCAGTGTAAAACCGTACTCACTCACTCACTCACTGTATTTGTCTTATATCACACATGAGACAGTCCCTTCAGCTAGCCCTTACCATTGTGAGCTTAGGTCATTCTCAGCC
Organism: Haliotis rubra; assembly: GCF_003918875.1. Taxonomy (NCBI): domain Eukaryota; kingdom Metazoa; phylum Mollusca; class Gastropoda; order Lepetellida; family Haliotidae; genus Haliotis; species Haliotis rubra. The sequence continues at coordinate 724,839 of NW_025767181.1, forward strand.
TAAAACTTGACTGCTTTGTTCCTGTTTGAACAGTATATATTTTCATACATCTCTCTGTTGTGAAATTAGTCTGATGACAATAATCCTGACAGTTTTTCTGCTATTTTTCTCTTCGTAATTTTATGACTTTGTAAGAGTTTGCTGAATAGTGTAATGTTTCTTTACATGACTGTCCGTGATGTTTTCACTTTTTGATACACAACCTCCCCAACTCCCCAACACATTACCTTTGTATCATCATCGTCGTCATCATAGTCTTCATCATAATCATCACCATCACCATCATCATCACCATCATCATGCCAGCTCTTACATTAATGACAATGCTGATGGATAACTTCTTTTATTCCACAAGTGCAGGGGCGGCGGGGTATCCTAATGGTTAAAGTGTCTACTCGTCACGCTAAAGACCTGGGTTCAATTCCCCACATGGGTACAATGTGTGGAGACCATTTCTGGTATCCCCTGCCGTGATATTGCTGGAATATTGCTAAAAGCGACGTAAAACCATATTCACTCTCTCAGTCTGCCAATATAATGTTAGACAATGTAGTATCTTCCCAGTGAGAGTCAATCATAGTCATTTTAGCACATGTTTCTCCTTCATGCAGTCAATCATTGACATTCCAGCTCCCTGTGTTCCATCAGTCATCCCTGAAGAATTACCCCTATGTTGTATCTTGTAAAAGTGTTGCCAAGTAGTAATAGTACTTAATGGAGACCTTGCTTTTGACATGATGTGGCACTCCAGTGATGTGGAAGGTTGCACATCGACTCATTTACTTGTTCAGGAAAGAGTAGGTAAATCTATGTCCGACTTATAATTGGTTTAAAACCCATTCCCTCACATCCTCCATCATCAAACTATGAAATGGTTGTATTATCTGAAAACTGACGACAGATAGTTCCCATCAGGTATATTCCGTATGGAGTGATACTCACATTAAGGCAGCCATTTCTCAGTCATCGGTGAAAAAGGACCATAAATTTCTGGAACAAATTCAGCTACTAATTGAGGCTTCAATTGTTATGGATCTGTCTAAGTGGAGCCATTATTCCTGAGATTATTCTGATCAACTTCCCCTTTATGTATTGACCAACTTGAGCAGTTTTGTAAGAAAAAGTGGGAAAAAATAAGAAAAATGTGTTTAGGCAGAGATGTATTGTTCAGAAACGGTGACGGAATTGATCACATAGTCGCAGCTCGGATGAAATGCTCCGATCATGGTGACTCATGACATCGGGATTAGTCTCAATTCAGAGGAACTTTTTTAACCAATACAAATAAATTGAACAAGCAGAATAATTCCCTTGTGGGTTATTTGGAGCAGTGATTTGGAAGTCTTAAACTCTTGCCCACCTCTTTGATGGGGAGTAGTAAATTTAGTTCTTGATAATTTCCGTGTCATTTGTAGATTGGAAATATTGATGTCTTAAACCTGTGGGGTTAATGCGTTCTTAGCCCCAGCATGACCACACATGTAGTAAGATCTTTTGCCATTACAATAACTTCCTGAAGGACAAGCATGCCTCTAAATTGTCAGTAATGCAGAATACATTTTCCACACAGTCCAAAAATATAATGATTATTGTAAGGTTTCATCTTCATGTTAAGTGAGAACTATTCTGATACCAAGGTCAATGTATATAAGCAATGGAACGGTAATAGACTAAGATGTAGTCCCAGAAATAAAGTTATCCCTATTTAAAACCAGTGTCTGCTAAGTATTAACCAACATTCAAATAGAGCCTAGAACAATACTTAATTATAGCCAAGGCAATGTAGACTTGCCAACACAGATCTGGGTAGGAGATGGTAATGGTGTCTGATACATGAAGACTGGCCTGTCTTGACCCCAAGGGTATTCATGTTACTCCGTGGTAACCTGGAGCTGCAGCAATAGCTCTCCTGAATGCATCATAGGAGTGATCCATGGGTTCTGTCTCAAACCTTCATCCTGATAGAGACCCCATAAACATATTGGCAGTCCATGCTTATCAGGTCCATTGATTCAATCTGAATCTTGCTACACAGCTCTGTGTTGTCATTTGTCATCTTGAAGCATCAGATCAATCAACAGCCAGGCTCTCACTGTATTCCGGACAGATATGCACTCACTTTGATTGCCTGTCCATCATGTTCCCATCCTCTCTCACCCCATCATCTCTCACCCACCCGCCCACCACTCACATACCCATCAACTCTCACTTCAGCCACCCATAACTTAAAAACCCACCCATCACATACTCATCAACTCTCAGTTCATGTTCTCCACCCATTATGTTTCCATCTCCTCTCACTTACCCATCCACAACTCACATACCCATCAACTCTCACTTCAGCCACCCACCCATCATGTTCCCATCCCCTCTCACTTACCCATCCACAACTCACATACCCATCAACTCTCACTTCAGCCACCCACCCATCATGTTCCCATCCCCTCTCACTTACCAACCCACCACTCACATACCCATCCACAACTCACATACCCACCAACTCTCACTTCAGCCACCCATAACTTAAAAACCCACCCACCACATACCCATCAACTCTCACTTCAGCCACCCACCCATCATGTTCCCATCTATGTTAACTCATACCCATCCACATGCATGTGAACTGCCCATCCACATTCCCTTCCTTCTTGACTACAAATCTTCCCCTGCATGCAGCCTGGCCTTCCATTGTGAAAACCTCCCATATGCCAACCTGTGGAGATAGTCATGTATAAACTCTAGCTGCTTTGTGTGTTGTCATAGCTACTAGACTTCCTTGTATGTTTATCCTACAGGTGTATGTTGTCTGTTTTCTCGAAAAATCATCAGGCCAGGTATTTTTTAAGTTTTTCTTGCACTTTTGTTTGGCATCCTTTTATGACATGCGTACATTGTACTTGCATAATATTCCATGCTAACCATGAGGCCTTTGTTGATTAACCTGAACCCTCGGCTCCCATTCAGAGTTGTACTAACACCATTTTGCATATGTTCACACACAAACTATCACATGCAGGGAATTAGGTAAACATTTTGTTTTAGAGATTATTCATGAAAGACAAAAACAAACCTGTCTACTATTTTGGGTTGTGGTAGACTGAAGTGAAAGCATGAGGATGGGATGTGTGTAGATATATGCAAGAACATGCTCCCAGCCTAGTTTTGTTCCCACTAACTCTCCCTTTCTATTGGTCAGCTTCTGTTGAGCTTCCCCAGGGTTGAAATGAGTGGTTATAAAACCCATAACTCCCTACTTGTCATAACAATATTTACACTGTAAACATAATTAAACATTGTTCCAAATATCTGAACTGAGTGTGTAATGCATATACTGTTGCAGGAAAAATCTTATGTGATAATTTAGTGCGATCATGACTTGTGGATGATATTACCTTGACACATCAATCCAATTTTCAGAAAACTCACTACATTCTCAAAAGACAGTCTCAGTATCAGGAACTTAATTTAATGAGGAAAAGGGGTTTCTAAAAGTGTATCTATGTTTCCACTGCATGCTTGCGTCAAGTTTGTGACATGTAAATTATTCAAAATGCTTCATTAGGTTACCTTGTGTCCTAATTTACAGTTAATAGGTTTTTAACCCCAAAATCAACTGTAGTCTTGTGTATGGCTGATTTCATATGGCAGAAAACAAAGCTTTTTGCCTTGCCCTATCATATATCCTGTGCTACAAGCTTAAGTAGCTGGAAACTACAATTAGTGCATTAACGTTTTACTATCATCAAGATTTCATGATCTTTAAGTGCCTTTAAGTAGTAAACAGTTTCCCATATTGCAAAGCTTAATGCACATGAGGCCAGCTCAGTTTGTGAAATGGACAATTGCATCTTGAAGACAAGAACACAATAGATATTTTTTAGGTGTGTATGTTTTGGTAAAATGTAATAACATCATTTCCAATCATTGAAAAAACAGCTATTATGGAGAAGATAAATATTTACATTGATAAAGTCGACTTTGTCTTATCGCGCCAACATCAAGGTTTGATTCCTCACATTAGTGCAGTGTCCATCCTTCATATGGTTACAATAATGCCATTAAAAGTGTCTGTCTGTTGGTTCACTTTCTCCTTCACTTCCTGTGATGGGACATGTCACTTGTAACTGCTTTCAGTTACAGCAGTAACATACAAATAAACAGTTCATATCATATATACTTGCCATGTAGGTTCTAACATGTCACTGTTACTTGTCAGTTACATAGTGTATATCATATATACTGGCCATGTAGGTTCTAACATGTCACTGTTACTTGTCAGTTACATAGTGTATATCATATATACTGGCCATGTAGGCTCTAACATGTCACTGTTACTTGTCAGTCACTTGTATATCATATATACTGTCAACATGTCACTGTTACTTGTCAGTCACTTAAATAGTGTATATAAGGTATACTGTCCATGTAGGCTGTAATATGTCACTGTTTCTTGTCAGATACAGCCATTATTGCACACACATTATATATTCTATCCATGAAAGCTCTTTCCTTTTCACGTCTCTGTTACATAGCAATTTCAGACATTCACATCAACAGTTGATATCTTGTATAACATTCATGGAAGTACTAACATATTACTATTAGCTATCAATTACGTGCATTATTTAACATAGTGTATGTTCCATCAATGGAAATGCTTAAAATGTCACAAACATTGAAAATGATATCTTGCTCTTAAATTTAGAAAAAAAATCAATATGAAATATGTTATTGGAGCATTAATTTTCATAACAAATTCAGAAATATATTTTAGCAAATGAGTGTGAAGATGACAGACATAGAATAGCCTCCCTTATGTTTCTGAAGTGCTAGTGGTCAATACATATGTTATAAAATAGCCCAGGATTGTTCAGATTGGTGAATCTTGTACTTTCAGATGTACGGGACACTGTGCTGTCGGAGGGCAAGAAATCATCCTCATTGGGCAAATTTTTACGAAATATTGGGATACGTCGGTCAGGAAGAAAGAACTCTTACAAACAACATTCAGGTAAGACTGAATGACATGTATATGACAGGCTGGATGTTGGCTTAAACTGTATCAAAACTGCTAGGGTTACACAGTAAGTAATTTCACACACAAAACACTTGTCTGTGTTTACATTTCTTTTTTTATGTTTATTAAGATTTATGACATGAAAACTAAGGTAGCTAAATCTTTCTGATAACATAATATGTTATAAATGATTCTAATTATCCACATATGACTCTGATAAGCACACTTCTGTCAATCTTGAAACCCGAAGAAACATTATAATCATTCAGTAACTAGGAGAGGGAAATGGTAGCTTGACCGGTTTTACCTTTGAAGAAGTAATTGTGGTGTGTCACAGGGCGATTCCTGCCCATGGAGATCGTCCAAAATATGGCCATGTCTGATCACACAGCAGTTCAGGGTCGTTTACATGTCTCTCTAATGTTGTAAAACCCATAACACCCTACTTGTCATAGTGTATGTGATAACAAACTGCTACATGAATATCAAATCAATGATTATGTTCGTGTCACCTGATCTCTCCCTGTATGTTACTTGTTATCCCCCGTTGCGAGTTGAGCGCGAAGCGGGGGATATAGTATTAGGCTCCGTCCGTACGTACGACTTGGAATATCTTAAGAACCGTTCACTAGATTCTTTTCATATTTGGTACCTACGTTCATCACACTATAAGAAAGGTCCAAGTCTGGTTTGGTGACCTGGACCTTCATTTCAAGGTCACAAGGGGACTTTCACGTTTTACCTGCATGTTAAGCAATCTCAAGAACCGTTCACTGGATTTTCTTCATATTCAATATTAAGCTTTATCTAGGGAAGGCGCAGGGCCCAGTCGATTTTGGTGACCTTCACATAATTTTCAAGGTCATGGCGACACTTTGAAGATTTCAGCATGTAAACCTCCATGTTAAGCTATCTCAAGAACCGTTCCCTGGATGTTCTTCATATTTCACACCAAGCTTCATCCAGGAAAGGCACAGGGCCCAGTCGATTTTTGTGACCTTCACTTAATTTTCAAGGTCACGAAGACACTTTGAAGATTTCAGCATGTTAAATTGCTTGTTAAGATAGTCAGCAAGATATCGCAAAAAATATTCAGTGGATTTTCTTCATATTTGACACCAAGCTTCATCTAGGGAAGGCCCAGGGCCCAGTCAATTTTGGGGACCTTCACATAATTTTTAGGGTCACGACGACACTATGAAGATATCAGAATGTTAACCTGAATTGTCAGCAAGATATTTTAAGAACGGTTCACTGGATTTTCTTCATAGACTTTCAAGACCTCCCTTGAATGTTTTTCAATAAGCAATTTCTTTAGTACTAGTTTTGCATATTTCATACACTATGATATTCATGTCAAGGTCAAAGTCAGTCTTGAAAATATGTGTGTTTGAACAACTAAAGAGCAAGATAATGATTTAGTTGACATTTGACTTCATCTTAAACTTTCATTACTTTATAAGTTTGATTTGATAATTTGCGGCGGGGCATTATGTCACCTTAGTGACAATGCATGTTTTCATTCTGAAAAAAGATTTTCTCAGTAATAATGTGCCAGTATGAGTTCTATTTTAAGTTGCTAAGACCAGGCCATTTCCTTAATTGATTCATGGAGGAACTTACTCCATTTTGCAAAGGCAATATGCTGAGAGTTAAACTTACCGTGAGATCAAGCACTTGCGACGTGTTCTCGGAATTAGTCTTATGTCTTATAACCCAGCTGAAACCAGTTGTATGCAATTTAACACCATTACGATTAGGATGTTCTGACATTGCCACTGCATGCTACAAGTGTCACTACAAGTCGCCGTGACGATGCACCTTAATGGAAGCTGTCTGTTTCAGGGAGCAGGGAGCAGGGCGTAGTGGGAAACTACCCCATGTATTGGGGATTTCAGAGTGAGTGAGGGACTTGTGTAATTTAGAAATAGTGCAGCCATAGTGGCTATAAGGGTGAAATCAAGAAGCCTGCAAAGTACGGCCTCCTTATATTTTATACAATATAATATATACCTTTGATTTTTTTCTGAATAAGATTCATTCCAGGTCTTTCTCCCAGTGTAAATGTAAACCAAATGGCAGAAATATCAGGGCAAATGTAATATTCTAACATCATTCTTAGTGAGGAGTTACCTTTGGTATTTCCATCAAAAACGCACCCTAAATGGTAGTTACCCAATGCATGAACACAATCATAATAAGTGGGTCAAGTTTAGAACCATATCTAGCAGCTGACCTTCTCAGCTCTAGGATTCTTGGTGGAATTTATCAAGAGGGGCAAGTCGGCTGGTTGAGAGGGCAACTTAATGGATCAGTGGTCAGACTCTGGTTGGACAGTGACTTAGGTGATAGCAGGCCATCATGCCTGAGGGATAGGATCCTGATTAAAATATCCATTGTTTGATTGTTTGGTCCAGACTTGATTTTTTAGAGGATATTGATGTATCACTGTAATGTTGCCGTGTTAGGCGTGAAACCACATAAAAAAACATCACCTCTCAGCAGTGTACATTGAAAACAGGATAAAGCTGCATGTCTGTAGGTCCCTAGTGCCGTTCTCTATAACATGGCACTAAACTTCTGACATTCAGTCAGTCACACAAAGAACACTTCAGTCATGCAGGAGGTTTTACTGATAAGATTAGACTATACATGGATGTTAGCTTTGTCCATTTCAGCAAATACCATGGTGTTAGCATGAATATGTATATGTGGGTATATGAAGCAAGCATGTGCTTGAACCTGTTCAATATAGATTTGGAGACTATTGTTCCTTGATACTCCAAGCTGTCTACTTGTTTGTATGGAAATACACTATATTAAGAAATATGCTGATGAAAGGTTGAGGAGAATATTGGCATAACAGCAGCATGGCGATGGCTGGACATCAAGGAGGGGAATACGACCGTAACGCCCACCAACACACACCAGATGGTTTAATGGAGAAACAAGGCATATGATGTATTAATTATCATTCCAGGAGACCTCCTGGCCTCGGATATCACCATGAGCGATGAAGACCGTATTGCCCTGATGGTGATGGTGAAGGAAGGCAAGATCTCTACAGAAACAGCTCTAGAGGTGGTGAGTTGTTATATGCCTGTGTATATGCGGCTTTATTTGCTTCTTTGTGGTACTTTATTGTTAGAATCATACTATAATGTGCTGAAACATCAGTTTCTAGTCTGTTTTCTGTGAAGTGATTTTGTAGCCTTACTGTTCTACCAGCTGAATACCCTATTTTGGGCTTGAGTCTGTACACAGTGGCAGTGTAGCATCAGCTTCTAGTGTAGCCATTATTGCTGGGTTCAGATGATGTGAGACAAAAGATTATATCATCATAACAGGATGTGTAGTAAGATGAATGGAACATTTGAGACCTTGCAAGATGTTCTTGGCCAGGTTCATTGAGAATATTGTGGTTAACAGGAACATGTCTGTTGTGTTAACCTGTTCTTGAGATTCAAACTGCTGTCCAGAAACAATTGATTTGATTACAAGTTGATACTATACAACAATAACACCATATGTCATTTTATTGTGAAGCTAACATATTGCCCTACTTTGAGCTCAACCATATGATGCTATAGATGATGTAAGTGGAATTGAGGATTAATCACTTCTCCAACTAACGACCACCTTCCTCTTGCCGCTGCTTTAATATGCTTCCGCAACTTAACCTTTGATATAGCAGTAACATATACGGTCATGGGACATAGATGTCTTGTAATGTACTCGGTCTTTGGACTTGGTTGATACAAGGTGACTAGGGACAAACAATAGTTCAGGCCATGTGCTTATAGCTCTTGACAAAGGATGTTCAGTGTTGCCACAATGGACATAATGTACTGGGATGTTTAGTGTTGACACTAAGGATATGGTGTACTGGGATGTTCAGTGTTGACACAATGGACATAATGTACTGAGATGTTTAGTGTTGACACTAAGGATATGGTGTACTGTGATGTTCAGTGTTGACACAATGGACATAATGTACTTAGATGTTTAGTGTTGACACTAAGGATATGGTGTACTGGGATGTTCAGTGTTGACACTAAGGATATGGTGTACCGTGGGATGTTTAGTGTTGACACTAAGGATATGGTGTACTGGGACGTTTAGTGTTGACACTAAGGATATGGTGTACTGGGGCATTTACTGTTGACACTGAGGATATGGTGTACTGGGATGTTTAGTCTTGACACTAAGGATATGGTGTACTGGGGCATTTAGTGTTGACACTAAGGATATGGTGTACTGGGATGTTTAGTGTTGACACTAAGGATATGGTGTACTGGGACGTTTAGTGTTGACACTAAGGATATGGTGTACTGGGATGTTTTGCGTTCACACTAATGGCAGTGAGTCTTGGACAAATTTCTATACAGACTAGTTTTATTACATCCTTCGAGCAACTCTATGTGTTGGGTGTTTAGTGACCTGTGTATTGTTGTGTGTACCACCGCAGACCTACAAATTGTTGTGTATGGTACTTTGAGGAGAGTTGTACCTTCACTGGATGATTCAGCCGATATATGGATCACATGGACAAACAAAAAACTGAGTTATGTCCTACTTTTATGGATTTTTTTATGCTCAGTTTTTTCTATTCATGTGTCTTGTCTACAAGTTCGCTCTTCAAATATTTTGGAGGCATGATTAATGCATGCCTTATTATTTCAACAGCTGTCTTTAAGTGAGCTATTTAGAACTATTTCTGGACAAGTATTGGCATTTTTGTCTGAAAAATATATGATTTGAATCCTTGCGCCCAACATGATGACCTAAGGCAGTATTTCTCAGTGATCAATGCCACTCTGTATTTGAGCAGGGTGTATGTGTGGTAGGGCTGATCCCATGGCGAGCCAGGGATTACGTTCAAGAATCAAAACTGAATAATGCCCTTTTACATGAGAAATTAACATCAAAGCAAGCAGAGGGAATATTTCAGATTTGGAGCGACAATAGAGTTGATCAATCCAAGACACCACATTAGAGCCTCAGTTCAGTGGATTTACTCCCTACCCGCTCCTTTGTTCCATGCATAAAAACTGAGTTCAAGAAAAAATTTGAAGACAGCCTTCGTGTTTCTGATTGGCCAAATCAATGAGAGGTCTGGATTTTGTGGCAGTGTGAATTTTCATGGTTTCATGAAAGGTGGCAAATGTATTTATTCAGACGTATTGGTCCTCAAAAGCTACTTAATAACTGAATTCATTCTCCCCAGGGAAGACTGGCTGCAATTGATGTTGGAATTATATTGATGATATGATTCCCAAATGTTTGCCCAGAAAGTTGTTATATGCAGTTCCGATGTTCATGTTCTGTGTGGAACTGTCAGAAAATTAGCATGTGCTATTCTGGGAGCTAATGGATTATTGGATTTATATCTAAAGTAAACTTTCTTAGCGAAAAGGTTTTTTACAATTAGCAGATTCAATAAATCCAGACGCAAGAACTTGCTCAGGAAAGTTGTTTTTAAATATTGGTAATGATTTTCCTGTTTTTCAGATCATGAATGGTATTTATTTCGCATTTCAGGAATTTGGGTGGGTTCAAGTTGTTTTCACCATAGATTATTTGATGTAGGAAGGAGGTTCTTGACAGAACATGCACAGGAAATCTGGTATAATTAATGTTGTACAAATACCTCCATTTGTCACGTGCTGTAATGTTTGAAAAAATTCAAGTTATACACAGTTGTTGAATGTTCAGCATCTGGAAATATTTCTGAAATTATTCTGTGCTAATGGATACTACTTTTGAGCTTTGAAGACAGACATCAGAACTTCCCCACAGATCCCCTTAGAGACAGTTAGTGCTCCAGCCAATCAGTGTGTGCCATTGCTCCAGTAACAACAGCTTCACTTACCATTTCCATCTGGGCTTGGCGCCAATGGTGTATTTGTGCAATGTGACTGTCAACGCCTAGGTGTTTGCATACTCGGGTCTCTGCTGTTCATACAAGGGTGACGCCTCGAATATAGCAGTTGACGTGACAGGGTTCAGGGTTCATCACAGATGCTGGTTACATATCTACTAGAGCAGGTGTAATGTATAGGGAGATGTGGCAGTGAGTGAGTGAGTTTCGATTTACACAGCTTTTGTACAGTATTCCTCTTATATCCTGGCATGTTGACTTAATGTTGGAGGAAAGCCTAAATTGATACTGGTTTCATACAAATGACATTTTGGTAAAACCGGGGAACACAGGTATGATGCTGAGATACTTCATCATGGCCCCCTGGGAGACGCTTCATAAACAGTAGGGTTGTTCTCACCCACCAGTGCAGCTGTGCTGGTACAAGCCGTGGACACAGTGGTTGTCTGTCTTGTTTCCATCTTTCATGGATTCTATACGAAATGATGGATTATCCCTTGGTGAAACATGTGATCAAATAACAAAAGAGATAGGGTTTATTATAAAAGGTTACTCTGTTATGAAAAGAAATAGAACCATGGATTGTTTTTGTCTGGTCATATGAGAAATTCAGAAGCCGTACACAATGATTGATAATATCTGTCATTAAGTATGATATTATCTCTGGCTGTTCAACAAATGCTGTTTTTAGGTCTTGCATCTTGTTTACAATTTTCTGACAGATGCAACTCTCACACAGTATTTTAGATTAAGATTAAAGTTCCAGTAATTTAACCGACCCATGAATTATGAATGAATCATATAATTATGCAACTGATGTGCAGAAAGTTATCCAGTAATACCTCCCTGCCTGCGACTTTCTGCCTCCAACATTTTCTGTTGGCCTCTGTGCCTGTAACCCTGCCCTATTGGCCTGTTTCCCTACACCTATCACTACAGGGCTGTCTGCCTACACCCCTTACTGCAGGGCTGTCTGCCTACACCACTCACTGTAGGTCTGTCTGCCTACACCCCTCACTGCAGGGCTGTCTGCCTACACCACTCACTGTAGGGCTGTCCGCCTACACCCCTCAATGCAGGGTTGTCTGCCTACACCACTCACTGCAGGGTTGTCTGCCTACACCCCTCACTGTAGGGCTGTCCGCCTACACCCCTCACTGTAGGGCTGTCCGCTTCCACACCCTTCAATGCAGGGTTGTCTGCCTACACCACTCACTGTAGGGCTGTCTGCCTACACCCTTCACCCCTCTCAATGCAGGGAGGGCTGTCTGCCTACACCACTCACTGCTGGCCTGTCTGCCTACATCCACCCCTGTCACTGCCTCACCCCCTCACCGTGCCTGCCTACATCCCTCACTGGAGGGCTGTCTGCCTACACCCTCACTGCTGGCCTGTCTGCCTACATCCCTCACTGCTGGCCTGTCTGCCACTCACTACATCCTGCCTCACTGCAGGGCTGTCCTGCTGTCTGCCTACACCCTTCTCACACCCCTCACTGCAGGGCTGTCTGCCTACACCCCTCACTGCAGGCCTCTGTACCTACACCCCTCACTGCAGGGCTGTCTGCCTACACCCCTCACTGCAGGGCTGTCTGCCTACACCCCTCACTACAGGGCTGTCTGCCTACACCCCTCACTACAGGGCTGCCTGCCTACACCCTTTAACACAAGCCTCTGTGCCTACACCCTTCACTGTAGGGCTGTCTGTCTGCACCCCTCACTGCAGGCCTCTGTGCCTACACCACTCACTACAGGGCTGTCTGCCTACACCCCTTACTGTAGGCCTCTGTGCCTACACCACTCACTACAGGGCTGCCTGCCTACACCACTCACTGCAGGGTTGTCTGCCTACACCCCTCAATGCAGGCCTCTGTGCCTACACCACTCACTACAGGGTTGTCTGCCTACACCACTCACTGTAGGCCTCTGTAGGCTGCCTGCCTACACCACTCACTGCAAGGCTGTCTGCCATAAAAACACATGTGCAAGCCAGATCTGTCAACGCACACATTAACCAAAAAGAAAGACTCTTAGAAGCATGTTTGTCATAGACATGTTGTTATTTGTGAAGATTCCATTGCTGCCACCATGTGTTACTAATATGGGGAGTGACAGATCTAATAACAGGCTACCAGCAGCCACAAGCACTTCAACAAAAACTCCCAGATGTTGTTTGTTGCCCAGCTTGTTCACCGCCTACTCAAAGTTCGGTCCATGTCTTCACACTGCTTGTGCAAATCTTTATTTAAAATCTGGTTGTGCACCTTGTCACTGCCAACAGCAATAGAAATATCTTCTTTTCCTGACAACCAGCTCAACTTACATCTTTCTTGGACATTTTGAAGCATTTCCAGCCATTTATCATAACTACTCAAATGTACACAAATGTGTTTCGTTTGTTCTCAGTCATACTATCCATAAGTGTAAATTCATACCCATTTCACAACTATTTGCATTCAATAGTCAGTGGAATCCCAACAACCAGTGTATAACACTGATAGGCCACACCACTGTAGCTCCTGACCCCTACAGGAAACAGACTTGTGACCCCTAAAGACTCTCCCAATAACCAGTGTAGAACACTGATAAGCCACACCTCTGCACACTGTGAATAAACAGGAAACAGACTTGTGACCCCTAAAGACTGTTTCCCAATAACCAAAGTAGAACACTGATAGGCCACACCTCTGCAGCTCCTGACCCCTACAAGAAGCAGACTTGTGACCCCTAAAGACTCTCCCAATAACCAGTGTATAACACTGATAGGCCACACCTCTGCAGCCCCTGACCCCCACAAAAAACAGACTTGTGACCCCTAAAGACTCTCCCAATAACCAGTGTATAACACTGATAGGCCACACCACTGTAGCTCCTACCCTAGTCTGTCTCACAGTCCCTGAACCACATAATTTCCCCTACTGCCAAGCCCTCTCTGCAGTGCTAAAGCCCTAAATAAAGCAAGTCTAGATTTCCTCAGTCTGAATCTCTGGTCTCCTTAGGGCTCCTTTTCAATATAAATGGGCTTGTTTGTTACTATCAAAATTATATATATTCAGAGACTAAGCCTTAGTCTACTCCTACCCCTACAGGAAAGAGACTTGTGACCCCTAAAGACTCTCCCAATAACCAGTGTATAACACTGATAGGCCACACCTCTGCACACTGTGACTAAACAGGAAACAGACTATGACCCCTAAAGACTGTTTCCCAATAACCAGTGTAGAACACTGATAAGCCACACCTCTGCACCCCCTGACTAAACAGGAAACAGACTATGACCCCTAAAGACCCTGTCAAGCTATGGCCCCCTCAAGGTTGTCCCACCATGCAAGAGAGCTGTGACATTCTGAGCTGTCCTCACATGTGGCTGGTATCCAGGACCTGACTTCTGTCAACACCCACATTATGTAACATTTAACAGAACTTCAGGTTACAGGAGATAAAGTTTGGGTGTAATCTGATTCTGGGAAGCTTTGGGTTGCCAGGGATTCTAACACAGAAGCCATGTGATTGTGACACACAAAGTATCAGTGTGTCATGACTCACTGTGGAGACTTAGACACATAAACAACACACATTCCAGGGGGCCACGGTGGCCTTGCTCTCCGAGGCACCACTACTTGGGCTCTGGTGGGATTCCATGATAGAATTACCCTAGGCAACACAGGCTGGGTTAGCCTTGATCCAAAACTCTACTGAATGATAAGTTCAGGGATGTACAGGAATAATTGTTTAAATAGGCCTAGGAATTCAGTCTTTCATAAGGAAAACATGTTTATGAAATCTGGGAATTATGATATAAAAAGATAATTATTTCCTTAGAAACTTATCTAATACATGATGCAAGAGGCAGATCAATGGATCAGGTTATCAAGCTCACTGACTTGGTACATTGATTGTCATCATACCCCAATGGCATATGTTGCTGTTCATACCAATCACCAGATTGTCTGGTGCAGACATTATCATTTACACGCTACTTTCATGTGGCTTGTATATTGTGGTCTTAGCTTTAAAAAATTTGGTACTCAGATATACGTCTATATTTCCCAGGATCTGGTCCTAGTTTACATAAAGTAATGCTAAGGCGATTTCTTTACTAAATATTTCAACATAGACTTTCTCAGCACTGACATTTATTTGTGGAATGACAGCTAGTGATCATGGTTAGCCAGATTGTGTCCCTAAGCTGTGTGACATGTACACTGATTCACCTACAGACATTTCATCCCTGTGCCACCATATGACTGAAATAATGTATTCTCATCATTGTGATGACACTTGAAAATTATATTGAGGGGAATGGCTGGTCATGAATAATCACAGGATGTTGTGGTTCCCATGTCAAATGCATACGGTTGTTTGATACGTAGTACATTACTATTTCATCTTGTTCAAGGTGAAGAGATTTGAAGATGACAAGAGAGCTGATGAAGTGAAGGAAAACCGTCTGGTAGGTTACCTTGTTACCATGGTTACACGACTACAAACCTGGGGGCGAAACGAGCCCCACGAACCCCAGTGTTGGAACATGTGTGTATGAAAATGGGGACTTGATATGGCATGTGTAGTTGATGCATCTGTGACATACCATTGGTGTGCCTGGTTCCGACTCTCATCCCTTGGGCTGCTATAGTGGCTGTCATGTCTCTGAGTGTGGTGGTAAAAAGCAGCACAAAAACAAGCAAGTACACAAACAATCGCACAAATCACAAACAATCGCACAAATCATCAAACTTGGAGCCATAAATTTGATACTGAATCCCTATATGAAGAATTTACCTGATACTTCTGTCAGTCATGGCCAACAATCGATTGTTTTGATAAATCTAACATATGAACAAATATTTGTATCAAGGTACATAATTTTAGTCATTGAAGAGAAAGAAACTTTTAGGAATACAAAATTGACAAAAGCACTGTTTGTCTTAAAATGTGACATTTGATATCACCATTTTCATGGGAGTAGTGTGTCATCTTTGTTTGATAAGTGATCAGGGCCAGCTTATTTTTTCAGTGATTGATTAAAAACCTGTTTTTCAAATGAAATAACTAAACAGTCAAAAGATACCCAAGCTCTTGTACTAGTAAAATAAAACGGTATAGTCAAAGTGTGATTTATTCCATTACCTGAATGGATGGTGCTCTGAAAAGGAAACTGTAAAACACTCTGTAAAATTAGAGATATCGTCTCTCTCTCTGGTAGAATCAATGCTAAAAAAAAAGACTTAAATTATTTTTAGGAAGAAGGTACTATACTTTTTGATAAAATTCAGTTTCTGGTTAACATGTCTCAAACGCATCAAAAGTATCGATTATATTGCTCAGTTCCATCGTTCTTCACAAACAAGTTAGAGAATGCCCACATTTAGAAGCCTGTGTTTCAGTACCCATCAGCCATGAGTGATGTCAACTTATGGTACACGTTTGTCATCTTAATTAACTGTAAACCATTGTGATCATCATTTTACATTGACTTATTTCTACCTGTTACCAAATCTTAACTCACCTTTACAAGTTAATCTAGTTTACCAGGACAGGAAAATAGTAGATTCTATTTTGTAAAATGGACTTTAACTGGTTTTGAAGGTTGAATGTGTAGATCATATACCATTACAGTATCAGAAGAGAGAGCCAGGAATGTCTCATTGGACATCTTTAGACATTTGAAATTATATGAGAACAGATGAAAAATTTGACTCCATGGTAATATCAGCTGTCAGGGCTTCTTGCGTGAGTCATGATAGTTTTAATCTGGTAGTTTAGATTATTCCTGACTTTATTAAATGTACGTTCAATCATGTTCCCCGTGTTGATTCTTGAGTCATCCATTGATCATAGGTTTAGAGATGATCTGCCAAGAGAACTCCTGCAGGCAGCCTACCGGGATCAGGTGTCGCTTCACGCTGCCTGTTGCTCATGCAACAACCAAACACAGTTGTCAGGGGAATGTCCCCTCGCAATCAAAACTGTCAATTATTGCAGGAGACGTGCAGATCAAACATTTCTAATTCCATCTCATTACTCAGTGTAAATGGTGGCCATCTCCATGTTATTCATGCTCCAAATCAGGAAGGATTGGTGTAGAAAGCCATTACAAGCTATTTCACTTGCCATTCACCTTAGGGAGGGCTGTATTTTTTAAGTCATAATGATCAGTTGTCAAGGAAGTATCACAATCAATTTATTATGAATGATTTTGCTGGTTGGTCACTGAGTGAGTTGTTAGGAAAGTGTTGTGGTGAATATGATAGAGCCAATTTAACCCTAATACCAAGGCCTCAGAAAGATAATGTTATTCCAAGGGTCCGGAGGTTAGCCTATTCTCTTCAGGGAATTCCATTCAGTTTTATCTTGATTCGCTGTGAGATTCAGAACTAGATGACAAGTCCCTGTTTGTTTTTGCTGGCCATTATTGGTTTAATTCAGTAATATCTCAGCTGTCAGATTCTATCAACATTTATCTGAAGTTTCCTTTGATCAAAATTTTAGTAATTCTTCTGAATTGATGCAATTGAAGACTTCTTCTTCCTAAAGAAAATTGTTCCTATTGGGAGGTGTGAGACATTTTCATTGATTAATGCAAACTTTATTTAATTCAAGATTCAAGTTAAATATGACATTCTTCACTGCACAGACAGAAACTTGGCTTTCACACAAGGGTCAATAAAACACACATTTATTCAAGAACATAGAATTAGATTATGTGAAATGAAAATTGGAAACAATTTAAGATGGACATTTCTTTACGGGCAGTTCAGTGTTTGGTTTCCTGGTTTGATGTAGTTGGAAAATAAAAAGTAATTTTTTGTGACTATAGATAACAGTGGTTGTCACCGCTGAGATTAAGGCTGCCTGTCCACACCTCAATTCTGACTAGTGGTTTATTTAACGTAACTGGATTTGGGAGAAAACCGGGAGTCCTGTCAGATTTTCACGCATCTCGGAACAACTAAATTGTTAGTCATGACCCTTTTTGTAAGGAAAGTATGAGACATTTTTGCATTAAGACAAGTAACAATGACTGATTTGAAGTAGGATATTCTGTCAGTCACAAAGATGTCCTACTGCCATGACTGTCAGCAGTAGAGCATAGGATAATCCTAGTGCTGTGATTGAGTTAAGCCTGTGTTAGTGCATAAGATAATTCTAGTGCTGTGATTGGCATAAGCCTGTGTTAGTGCATAAGATAATTCTAGTGCTGTGATTGGTATAAGCCTGTGTTAGTGCATAAGATAATTCTAGTGCTGTGATTGGCATAAGCCTGTGTTAGTGCATAAGATAATTCTAGTGCTGTGATTGGTATAAGCCTGTGTTAGTGCATAAGATAATTCTAGTGCTGTGATTGGCATAAGCCTGTGTTAGTGCATAGGATAATCCTAGTGCTGTGATTGGCATAAGCCTGTGTTAGAGCATAAGATAATCCTAGTGCTGTGATTGGTATAAGCCTGTGTTAGAGCATAAGATAATTCTAGTGCTGTGATTGGTATAAGCCTGTGTTAGTGCATAGGATAATTCTAGTGCTGTGATTGGTATAAGCCTGTGTTAGTGCATAAGATAATTCTAGTGCTGTGATTGGCATAAGCCTGTGTTAGTGCATAGGATAATCCTAGTGCTGTGATTGGCATAAGCCTGTGTTAGTGCATAAGATAATTCTAGTGCTGTGATTGGCATAAGCCTGTGTTAGTGCATAGGATAATCCTAGTGCTGTGATTGGCATAAGCCTGTGTTAGAGCATAAGATAATTCTAGTGCTGTGGATTGGCATAAGCCTGTGTTAGTGCATAGGATAATCCTAGTGCTGTGATTGGCATAAGCCTGTGTTATTAGCATAAGATAATTCTAGTGCTGTGTGGATTGGTATAAGCCTCGTGTTATAGTGCATAGGATAATCCTAGTGCTGTGGTTGCTTCTTAAAGGATTCTTAGACGACAACACGAGAGGTTATTGGGACTATCAAATTAGACATGTATTAATGTTTCTTTGGGTATGAGCATGAAATTATTATACTACTCAAACTCTGTAATACAAACTCTACTGTGTCCATGAGTTCCGATAACTCTCCTGCTCAAGGGAGGAAGAAAAGTGAAAATGCTGTGAAAGCTAAAGGTCATAGGGTAAGGATCTGGAAATACTAAACTGTTACACTTCTGATTGCAGCAATAGTATTTTGTGGTTTACTTCACATAGCTGACTGATTGTCGGTGTAGCATGAATGTTCAGCCGTAGCCTGACACAGCTTGGTGAGGGAGTGGGTAGGGTACAAGGCATCTTTGATCAGTAGTTGGTTGTATAACAGAGTGTCAGTTTGATGCAGTGGTTCGAGTCTTGGAGAGTGACACCTGTGGTGGAACCCACACACATGGCTTTGTGCTGACATCCAGAAACAATTAGGGGGAACCAAGATCTAAACCAAGGAACATAGGTTGCTGGCATGCCTAAGGGAGGCAACTCTGCATATCGAATAACTCCACCACATACAGCATTAATTGATGTTTCCAGAGCACATTTCTTCCCCAGCATCCTGCATGTGTGAGTGAGTGGATATTGCTTACTGCCACATCAGCTGTGTACAGAGGGCATGTGGACTTTAGGTGGTCACAGATTCTTTTGAATCTGATTAGTAAATCATTGGATTCATGTACAAGACTTAATTGCTTTACATGTGTCTTGGGGAAGGTAGAATTTTGTTGATGGACATTACTGGTAAACTTTCTCAGAAAAACATTCATAGAGTCAATTGGCTTGCAGAATAGAGGGTTGCAAAGGAATGGAGGCCGTCTTGGAAAGATATGATCGTGTGATTTTCAACAGTTAGAAATGAGTGAGATCATGTGGACCGGAATATGGATTACTCTATACATCAACCAATGGGGTTTCCCTGCTGTTCACTTGTGAACCCTTTGTTTCCAATCTTTGCTTCCTTGTGACCTATATGCCCTTGGTATCTTTTAGCACCAAATATATAAACTCAGCATATTGATGTTTTCTGATGCTCATGTCTGCTTGCTCAAGATTCACATCAGTGATCTGCCCAACATGGCCTTAATGCCTATTGAACAGCATGACATCATGTGTTAAAAATAAGGTAGACTCTTCCCTCAGTTAGGAATGAGACAGATTGCTTTGCAGATGTCCTAGGTTTGCTTTTATTCATGAAACAAATTACAAAAACATCTTTGATAATTGCTTTCCTATGTGAGCGTTTTCCTGAGTTACATTAAGCAGTGTATCATTCACTCATGCAAAGGGAGAAGACAGCAGCCAAGTCATGCCCATAATTCCTTATAGTTTCCATTAGAGATGAAGCTGTCGGGAGAAGAGATTTGGCTGCAGAGGACAAGTCGAGCCGAGCTTCTGAATAGACAAAACACATTTATTTGTTCCCATTCAAACTAGCAATATATCAAATGAAGCTAAAGTTCAAATCCATTATTACTGGAAATAAAATTTCATGTGTTCTATTCTTGGATGTATTCGAGAGTCCTATCTCCTCCAGACGGAATTATTGATACATGTAATCTAAACGCATCTGCATCACATAACTAATGTGACAGAGCTTGAACTTTGTCAGATGGCTGCAAATTGTTTCAATTTGACAATTTTAGATGCTCTTTTGACCTTTCTTGATAACTGTGAATGCAATTTTTATACCTTCAGTGGGTATCACGGAACCATATCATGTTGTGGATTGATATTTTTGTCGAAGCGATTAGTTGCCGGTTCCCAATGTATTTGGAACGTCATTTTGACGTCAACTGCATGTATTGTTGATTAATAACCTGCGTGGGTTTCTCCCTTGGCGGAGCTGCAGACATGGGGCTAGCAGATAGTGATTGAAGCCACAGTTCGTGGAAGTGCTCACACATCCAGTATTATGTGGAGACACTGCTGAGAGCTTTCACGGCCAGCAACGTACTTAGATGGCATGTTCTTGTTACGATGATCGGCTCTGTAACTCCCTCCATATACTTTGAGATTTAGTCTCTGGAGGATATTTTCCTGTTGAAAAAGTTTCTTTTAGGTTATTTTGAGATCAATATGTATAAGCTGGACGGAAGACAGTGTGTTGTTCCTTTTATGTGCAGCCTTCAATGTCTGTTGGGAGTTGGAGTGCAGCTGGTACTAGAACAGATTGCAGCTCAGTTCGAGGTTGCTCAGATGACAGAAATGACTGCTTTGTGTGAATATTACTCTTTGAATGACGACCAAGAAAGGTTGGGTAATTTCTTGCAGTCAGATGTGACCTAACCCAGATCTAGAGTTTGGACCTCACATATGCCCTTGTTGCCAGATGTGACCTTTCCTAGATGTAGAGTTAGGACCTCACACATGCCCTTCTAGTCAGATGTGACCTTACCCAGATGTAGAGTTTGGACCTCACACATGCCCTTGTTGTCAGATGTGACCTAACCCAGATCTAGAGTTTGGACCTCACACATGCCCTTGTTGTCAGATGTGACCTTTCCTAAATGTAACGTTTGGACCTGACACATGCCATTCTAGTCAGATGTGACGGTGGTCTCCAGATCCTGATTAGGGGTTTGAAACTCACACAAACTCTGTATTCAGAGGTTGCCTTGGTTACCTACTTTGATGTTGAGATTTAGCCTTACCCTTACTGATAATAGTATACTTTATACAGGATTTCTTATATTAGGCTTACATATTACTTCTATGTGTCACTCACTCACTCACTCACTCACTGACCCGCCTCCTTTCAAGAATCTTTTTAATGATAGCTTCCTTGAAGTCATTCACATGATTTCTGCAACCTGTCTTATAGGAGGGCAACACAAGAGACTCACAACAACACAGGCCCTGATGCCAGTCATGCTGTAATTTCTGTACCATGTTCTTTGGGAGGTCTGTACATGTAAGGGACCAGCTCCTGTAATGCAGACACTGGTATTACACAGTTTAAGAGAGAATTTTCTCCAATTGGCAGCCAAGGAGTAAAGATATTATTCAAGTAGCAACATAGGTGCCTAATGACTTGGAATAGGCAGCACTCAGACGAGAACGCTTTTGTGAAGAGTCTGCAATTTCCCTTTGAAGTCAGTATTGATTTTCAGCCAGATAAGCTATTTATCAAGGTCTACTCAACCTTCATTATTTGTGGTCCTCTTCTGCTGATGTTGACGTACGGACAGGTGACTCGGGTAGAGCGCACAGTCATGTAGTGATCCGGTGTCCGATGTTCACAGGAACAGCATATAGATATGTAATAGGCAGAATAGCCATGCTTGATCTGTGTTGTATGAAGGCATCAAATGGTGCAAAAATGTAGACATATTTTTTTATTGTTAAATCTTAGATGGATGTTTACTTTGACGTGCTTTCAAGGACATTTGAATTTGTTTTATCTTAGCTAGGGAGTAGTTATTTTTAGTTTTAGAGTATCTGTTTTTTATTCAGTGAAAATTATTTCGTTATGTAGACTGATTCCAGATGGAAGTTGTGTGTATATGTTTGTATGATATCCGATGATCACAATTTGATCATTACTGTGTTTCAGTGGCATCGGAGTGCCAGTTACAGCACAGGGGATGATGGGATATCTTCGGAGAATGACGATCATGATGATGCAGTAAGTATTAACCCACAGCCTTAATGTTGCTGGAATATTATGAAATTCACTAATAAATTGTTCAGTGCTCTCATGTGGATTCCACACCAGAAGGATTATTCATGCTACAGGTACTGGGCTCGAAAGGTTTGTTCTCTTAAAGGAATTATCTTGATGAAAGAAGTGAGTGCAGCTAGAGTAATGAACCTAGGCATGTGCCAATAGAGCTACCCGAGTAGAGTCTGCCGCTGCAGCAGGGGATAGGAGGTGTAAATATGAATGTACTCTGTCTGTATTGGAACGGAGCCTAACGGTGAAAGTGTGATCACGGAAGAAGATCCATTAAATGATGGCGATCTTCTGTCAAGAAGAGAAGATGAGCTGGAGACTGCCGAGGGAGACGAGGGGCAAACATGGTGTAGCAGGCCACTTGTTCTCGGGGGCGCCATATTGATTGCTTCCAAAGTCAATTATACAAATACTTTAGAAAGGACCAATCAATGATGCACGGATTAATGGACAATTGCTCTGTCTGGCTTTTTTTTTGCTTGACTGAACTCTACATGACTTTTTAAGAAAGATGTTCTATGGTTTTGTTATTGGTGGATTATATAGAGAGATCAGAGAACAGACAGTCTCATGTGAACCTGAAGGACATTGACATGTAGGCAACAAATGCAGTTAAAAACTCTTGTTGGGCCCCGAAATGGAAAATGTACAGTGGATGGATTATTGATGTTTGATTACAAAGCCGACTTAGAATGCAGTTTGCTAAAGTTAGTTTTGAAAAGGAACATTTCCCCAGGGAAATGCTGACTGTAGGTTTATTGAATTCATTTACATGAAATTGAGGTTCGACAATTTCGTTTTTAAGTCATGTGAAATAAATGTTGAATATAAGGCAATATTGTCAGTAATTACAGCATTGTTGGTCATGGATATGACATGGAGAAGTGCTCACTTGATCCCTGCATGGTCTCTGTAAACATGATCATGTAATCAGTCTGCTGATTCAGTGCTCATCAACAAGCTTAACAAATGCCAACTCAGCACACTTTCTGCTGCATCAGCAGTTATTCAGCTACACAACCTTTTGATAGGATGTTGCTTTTTGTGAAAGGAATCACCACTAGACCAGCATCTGCTGACATGCAAGGCATTAACCTTGCTCTGTGAGGCCACAATGACACACTGAATAGCAGGTCACAGCTGCAAACTGGTCACTTCTCCAGGGATCACTGATGCAAACACTATCTGTACCTGTAGCCTTTATGGCAAAATGTGAGTGCCAGGCCTTAGAACACTCACAGAGGCATTGTAAATTCACTTCATGGGGAGCTGTTAAAGCATTTGCCCGTCACACTGAAGACCTGGGTTTGGTTCTCCACATGGGTACGAGGAGCAAAGCCCATTTGTGGTGTCCTCCCCGCATCATATTGCTGGAATACTGCAAACAGTGGTAAAAACCCATACTCACTGCAACTCCTACACTTCAACTGGAACGATTATTGTCATAGTGACTTCATCCTCCCAAATTACCCTTGCCTCAGTCTAAGTAAACTTGGGCTCAGTATTATTCGTTACACTGCTATACTGAGTCTAACAAAACCTTGTAGAAGGTCGCGTCAGCTAACCTTTTGGACTGACCAATCAGAACACAGCTTACCAAATCGCGAAAGTTAACATTCGCACATACCGTTTGAACCTTTACCTAAAAAATCGAACGATTCCGACCTATTTTCTGAACGATCGCTTCCGAGTGATACACGCAATGAGTAAACAGTCGCTGAAAATAGCGTTTTTGTCAATATTCACGGATGTCATCTTGCAAAAATATAGTAACCATGTCATTAGAAACCCATAAGCGTATATACTGCAGGTCAAATATCTGTGTTTTAGGCGGATTTTCGTTTATTGGTAGATCAGTGTCAGCAGCCAGGGAAAAGAAAATTCAAAAACTGTTTTGTAAGTCCCGCCGAACTCTAACAGGTAGTCGTTGTCTGATTGGTGAAATCCATTGGCCGTCTCGCGTTTGATTGGACGGTCATAGGTCGCTCAAAGGTTAGCTGACGTGACCTTCTACTAGGTTTTGTTAGACTCAGTATAGCAGTGTAACGAATAATACTGAGCCTAAGTTTACTTAGACTGCCCTTGCCTGTGCATGTCCACTAACAAACTACTAACACAGGGAGCATGTGGTCACATGAAACACTGAACCAACATGTCACCCATGCCCAGCAAGGTGACAATGATTACCTGGCGATTTGATTTGTCCGATTTGGAGAAAGACGTATGACCCAACAGACACGTTATTTAGGAACGAGATCTTAGAGTGGCTTGAGGATCATGTGCACATGGTCAGAAAACACGAGTTTAGAATTCCTTATCATGAAGGTCAAATTAGTATTATTATACATTCATACAAGCTCTGAAGATATTCCTTGTCATGAAGGTCAAATTGGTATTATTATACATTCATACAAGGTCTGAAGATATTCCTTGTCATGAAGGTCAAATTGGTATTATTATACATTCATACAAGGTCTGAAGATATTCCTTGTCATGAAGGTCAAATTGGTATTATTATACATTCATACAAGGTCTGAAGATATTCCTTGTCATGAAGGTCAAATTGGTATTATTATACATTCATACAAGGTCTGAAGATATTCCTTGTCATGAAGGTCAAATTGGTATTATTATACATTCATACAAGGTCTGAAGATATGACTCCTTTCTAAAGGGTTCCTGGTGAGAATAGGTCCAGAGCAACCTGCATTAGACATATAAGTTGGATAATGTTTAGATGGGTACACATTTCCAGGAATCAGTGCCCTCAGCATCAGTCACTGGATTGTCTGATCCATACTCTGTCTTTACTGGCTGGTATACTGCTGAGTGTGACATTTAACAAAAAACTACAGGAGATACAGTCCTCTCTTGTGATAATGGAAACATGGTTCGCTTAGATTAATCACATAATCCATGAATTTGCTGAAGTCTCCATTGGTACGACTACTTCTGGAAAGACACTGTGACACATGTTGCTCTGCCCGACAGACTGGGGTCCTAGTTTGATAATGCTTGCTGCTTCATCTGTCAGCATGTTCCACCTTGTTTCAGCATCTCCTGGGTGCCGTGAGTCGGGATGTGTGTCGCAACGGTGGCAAGCTGAGTGGGCGACTCCGGGACATGAAGAACAAGGTGCTTAAGGGAAGAGAAGGCCACACAGCAGAGGTGAGGGCAGTCGGTGCTTGCCATCGGGTGTAGATGGACTGGAACTGTTGGCATTCATTTATGCCTCAATATGCATTCAGTTTGCATTTTTGGTGCACCAAGATCTATTCAGTAGATATTTGTTCAGCCTAATAACCTAGTGATTAAAGCGTTCACTATCACATACAAGACCTGGGTTCGATTCCTACGTAGGTACAATGTGTGAAGCCCATTTCTGCTGTCACCACCCACAGTATTGCTGTAACATTGCTAAAAGGGGTGTAATACCATACTCACTCACTCATTCATACAGCAAGATGTATTCAGTAGGCACCATTTCATACAGCAAGATGTTTTCAATAGGCACTTGTTCATACAGAAAGATGTATTCAGTAGGTACTTGTTCATACAGCAAGATGTATTCAGTAGGTACTTGTTCATACAGCAAGATGTATTCAGTAGGCACTTGTTCATACAGCAAGAAGTGTTCAGTAGGTACTTGTTCATACAGCAAGATGTGTTCAGTAGGCACTTGTTCATACAGCAAGATGTATTCAGTAGGCACTTGTTCATACAGCAAGATGTGTTCAGTAGGCACCAGTTCATACAGAAAGATGTGTTCAGTGGGCACCAGTTCATACAGCAAAATGTGTTCAGTAGGCACCAGTTCATACAGCAAGATGTATTCAGTAGGCACTTGTTCATACAGCAAGATGTATTCAGTAGGCACTTGTTCATACAGCAAGATGTATTCAGTAGGCACCAGTTCATACAGCAAGATGTATTCAGTAGGCACTTGTTCATACAGCAAGATGTATTCAGTAGGCACTTGTTCATACAGCAAGATGTATTCAGTAGGTACTTGTTCATACAGCAAGATGTGTTTAGTAGGCACGTGTTCATACAGCAAGATGTGTTCAGTAGAAGTTGAAACCGATATCAGAAATGGACTCTAAAGATGCTAAAGAGAAATTGTGCTGACATAGATGTTTCTGTTTCAGTTGGACTTCAGGACAGCTCAGATAGTTCACCGGCCGCCACTAAGAAGAGAGAACTCCTACGGTGGGACGAAGTCACCAAGTAAGACATTCCACATTCAGTAGCTGAACACAACTTGTAGCTGTATGATAATCTATATATCCCACCCTTAATGCTGGAATACAACTTAACTGTAACAGTTTATGACATTCCACCGTGAATACTTGAAGGCCACATTTATCTGTATGACAATCTAAGATATTACAGGGAAAATACTTCCAACAACTCGAAGATGTATGATTATGATAATGATGTCCTCCTCAACCGAATTCTTCACCATGATGTGTGCTTCAATCACAATCCATATATGTCTATATCAGGCCACTCTAAAGTACAAGCAGGGTAGCTCAGCAGAACCCTTTTGGGGAGCCTAGGTAGAACATGTCCCCAGTACCCTGGAGAGCAACATATAGTCACCCTCTCACTTCAACCTCAGAACCAGAGGCAATAAATGGATGATGATAATACATAGCATTGTTCTTGTAGTCTAGGGGAGATAACTCTAAGAGACAGGCCTTGCACGCTATGTATTGTCCAAGGTTTAGACTAACAAAGCCAATGCTTGAACTATTGACCTTACTTCTGCTGTGTGCACATGTTTGTTTAATCATACAGTAGATGGAGAGGAATAATTTTTGGGAAGCCTTAATTTACTGAATGATTACATTTTATTGAATGCTCTTGTAAAGGAATCCCACAATTCGCAACATGACTAATAATTTTTGTGTTCATCTCTCCCAGTCTACAACAGCCACATCCCAGTCGTCTACCAACCCCAGGCTGCATCCACACCAGACAGGCCAGTGTACGCAACAGCCCCCATCCTGGGGCGTGCCCGTGTCCACACAGACTTTGACCCCCAGTGGAGGGAGGATTTCCTACCCCTGAAGGTGAGCTTCCTGTAACTGTTCTAAACAAGCTGGAAGGTTTCCGGGAGTCTCTAGTTCACAATCTAGCTGAAATATAGGAATTTGGATTGTAACTTGGTTGGATATTGCATTTTTGAATTATTTGGAGATCTGCAAATATTTGCTTTGTGTATATTCCAGAGAGGTGATGTAGTCAACATCATCAGTATGGGTCACTCGGGAATATGGAGGGGCGTGCTTAATGGTAGAGTGGGTAACTTCAAGTTCGCCCATGTGGATGTGCTGGGAGATGATTGGCTGAGGACACAACGCAAGGAGAAACAGTTACGGCGCCATAACTCCCGCAAGTCAAAACCCAAGTCGGTGGAGGAACTTATGCAGAGAATTGGCCTGGAGGTTGGTGAATATTACTACTGTGGGGTGCATACAGACCAATGCTTGCCTCGTATTATTATGGCCACTGTTTTGACAACCAGTATGTGGATGACATGTCAGCTGCTGCCAGATGATTCAGTACCTCATGGCCCCCAGCCAAAGTGTGGTTCTATAAACTGTAAATGTGGGTCGGATTCCTCAACGAGTTTTGGAGCATTATCCCCAATTTTTGCATCCACCAGTGTGATGTTACTGGGTTGATACTAAGTGGAGCATAAACCTTTTTGTCTCTCTCTTGAACTTCATGTCAGGTCCAGATTTAATGCTAAGTGCAATATAGCTAGAATTTGGGGTGAGTAATGTTATGGTTACATCTGTCACTTTTCAGCACCTGACCAGCCTGTTCATGCTGAATGGATTTGAGATGTTGGAGACCTTCTCAGAGCTGGATGAGGATGACTTGAACACTCTGAACATCACTGATCCCGAACAGAAGGCCAAACTCCTGACAGCAGCTGAACTACTGAATGACTGTGATTGTAAGTTGGAAGCTGGAGGTTATGATTGTGGATTTCAGTCCATGAAATACTTGACTGATCAGTCTGGAAGCCAAGTAGACTGAGTGTAGAGTAGAGTTAAGACCAAAGAATCCATGCAATCCATGCAAGGATCCATTAGTTGTAGGTGCATACTGCAGATTACATTGATTGTGTTCCTTGACCTGTTACCCCCATATCCCAGTCATGTTTAATCACTGTCGATGTCTAAACTCGACTCTATTTGATCCTTTCTACAGTGTTAAGCTGAAACTTCTTGATACTTAATGATGAGCAGTTTTGAAGCCAATCAGTCACTCACAAGGTCATGCATTCCTGTATTGCGCGAAACACAGTCTAGATGGAGAGCTGTTGTGGTTTGATGCCAAATATCAGTACTTCCTGTATGCCTGTTCTTCCTAACACGTCAGTTTCTTCCTTGCAGCCCATGATGCCTCCGATGGCCACACTAGAAGTGACCGATCCGGTTCAGGGACCAATTCCTCAGATACACCATCAAGTCTTTCCCCTGCCACTGTCACTGGGGCTGAACATGCTCAGGCAAGGACAGGTAACTCCAGCAGGGACTCTGGATGCTATGCCAGTAATGAACAGTTAATGCTCAAGGATGCTCAAAAACCCCACTCTAGTCAACAGGCAAAGGTTGTCATGACAACATCATCTCAAGTGAAGCCTGTTAACACTGCAGCAGCCCGCTCGGATGCCGACTGCAGTGGTCACATGTGTGGTATGTGTGGTAAGCCCAGGGTTCAAGGTCAGTCACCTCTGCGGGAGGATGAGGGGATGGAAACCGATCGAAGTGATAAGGAATACACGGAGGAAGACAAGGAGGTGTTTGCTATTACTAACGGATATTTGCAACAAAGGACAGGGTCACCTCCTGATAAAAATGGCAAGAATTCAAAGAAGATGAGTGGATATTGTAAACATTGTGTTCATAGTAAAATGTCAAGCAAACCAAAGATGTCACATTCTCCTTCAAGAGGAACCCCCAGTGCTAGCAATTCCTTGTCCTCTGACACAAGCACCAGCACGACCCTGACCTCTATCCACTCCCCAAGTAACCCCAACCTCCAGTGCTCAGTGTATGGCTCAAGTACACAAGCCAGGAGGAAAGTGAAACCAGTGCCACCACCCCGAGCTCCCGGCACCGAGATAACATCGGTCACAACACCAGAATATGCCGCAAGGGACATGTATCCACAAGTCAAGAACCAACGCCCAAAGGACATCAATCCAGGAAGTGTGTATAGTCGCCACCAGATGTCAGTGCCACAACTGCAGATGCCTTTGTCCATGTACTACCCAGAGAGGATTGCCTCCCCTCATGGTAGTGTCGTATATGGCCAAGGCAGGCAGTTAGCGCCTGAACCGATCTATGGTCAGGTGACCATCAAGAACGTCAGTCGGTCTCTCATCCCCCTGGTGTCCACCAAGCTGAGTGCTGAGAAGATTGATCTGAGTGAGGAGCCGTATTCATCTGAGGTAGGTGCAACTTCAAGTCAGTTGAATAGATGAATAATGTTTTGAACCATTTATTTGTATCATTGTGGGATTGTTAACACTGAACATAGGAAAGGTTCATAAAGTATACATGGACAGTCTAAATTTTAAATTTTACGTTTTGTGAGATGTGTTCTCACCAGCTGTAAAATTGAAAATATAGACTCTCCGTGGTTAAACTTGAAATTTTCAGAGAAATTAAATGCTGGATGAAAGGTAGCTGTAACGTTTGCTTATTAAATTCATGACATAAACTTATCTCTCACAGTATTTCTGAAATGTGTTATGTTAGGTGAAGGTATAAAGTAAGTTTGTCTTGCTACAGCTTGGCATGTGTGGCATCCCACCCCTGCTGATCCAGCGGTACGCCGAGGAGCTGAGACAGGACATCAACAGCGTGTCCCTGGTGCTGGAGCAGGTCCGACTCTACCATCTACAGAACCACCAGAGAAACTCTGTAAGTTATACCACAGTCATATCCTCATTGGTTAACGCATTGAAGCATCTGTTCAATATTGTCCAGCTGTGGTATATATACATTGTCCTACCAATCAAACGGTTTAGACCTGTTTGGTTAACGTGTTGATAATTGGTTATAATGTAGATGGATTGACCATGTACTGTTATCCATAAAAACGTGTCATGTATTCATGTTTATCCATCTTCTGAATGCCTTCAAGAACTACTGTTAAGGGGTGAAGTCTGTTGCATGATTGCATCAACGTATCTGCCTTATTTATCATCTTGTCTGACTGCATGTGTGTCTTTCACAGATTCCCAATAACAAATTGGCTGATAGCTGCAGCAATGCAGTAGACCTGAAGATATCTTCCATTGAGGACTTCTTCATCTCCATCGGCCTGCCCATGTACATCGACCCACTGTATGAGAAAGGATGTTGCACTATCCAGCTGCTGCTCAATCTATCAGAGACTGATCTCAACAGGATAACCGGGGCTGATACCCGCCATCTCAAACGCATGCAGCATGCCATTGATTGGGTTCGACATAAATTACAATCACCTGTGAAAAGCCCCAAGTCTCCAACAAAAAGTCCAACATCTGCCAAGCAAGCATCTGTCAGAGATAGAGTTTAAGAACTTTGTATTTTAGACTTTGTTGTGACGTTTTATACACTCTTCCTGCTACCATCTTGAAAACACACCTGAAAGGTCTGACAACAATCTTATATGGGCTTTGAATGTAATCCAGTCTTAAGCTGGGGACTTCTAGCCTTCAAATACATTGGTGGAAACTGGTGGCCCCTTGTGAACAATTCTTGTACATTCAAAGTTGTATATGTGAAGACAGTGAGGTTGTTGGCATGCAGTCATTTGTAAATTGAATTGTTTTTATCATTAATTTGAAATTTTAATGTACTGAAATCTGATGTCAGTATGTGAATAGCTAATACCCTGTATGCATAGATGGTTGTTCACGTGGTGGATATTGCGGGGCATTAAGCTCTTGTCATTTTTAACTTCACATTTTTTAATAATGACCTTCCTGCTGAACATTTTGTGATTTATTTACTCATGCATACAAAATGAGGTTTATTGTTTGAAGGCTGGGAAATTGTGAAGTCTCACAGTTTAATCTCTACACATGTCAATTTTTTTTCTATTTTCTTGTACGTGCATCTGTATGGTACGATTGTATCTTCTCTGCCTGGTCAGTATATCCAGTACAGTGATAGTGCGGTGAGTATGGCATGGTTTACAAACATAATCAACATTTTCTGTGAATAATGTATAATCAGTGGATCATTGATTGTGATTTGTACATTTCTACATTGGCAGTGTGTACATATATCATGGCATTGTATGATTGTGGATGGTGATTACTTCAACACAAGTTCACACTGTTGATTTATCTTCTATAATGCAAGTTAATGCCATCAGTTGGGAATACTAGTTGATGATTGGTGAGGATGAACTGAGGTATGTAATAACAGCTGTGTAATAACAGCTCGGATTGCCCATTGGCATTGTTTGACTTATTACATTGAGGAACAGTTGCTTTAAGTGTAAATAGCGAAGAAAATTTATGTTTAATTGTAATATAGACACTTATTGAATTGTTACAGTCACATTATTCTCATAATGAATTTCTAGTCGGAAAAATGTTACGGCATTTATGCATGATCCTTACGTTCATGAATATTCATCATTTATCCTTGTAAATTGTAGTGCATCTCAGATGAAATAGTGCTTGTTGATTGAATGGCCTGATTGAGAGTTGAGTTCTGAGATGTTGTGATAGTACTGGGATCGCTCAGAAGAGTAATCAGACTTTGTTATGCTGGAGCTGTCATACAGCTGGAATACTGATGAGTGCAAAGTTTAACAACAAGCTTGCACAAACTGTTTTGTAGGGGAAAACTAAGTGCAAAAATACATTTCTTGTACTGTTTTGTGGGGGAAAACGTAAGTGCAAAAATGCATTTGTTGTGCATCGAGTGGAATTTGTATGTGAAAAGCAGGTTACAACCACCCTTGTTTTTTAATGGAAAATAGAAAAATTATGATATTTGTGGACCAGAAACATAATAGTTTTGTTGGGGCATGCCAATGGTTTCATCATCTGGTTGTCTTGAATCTCTAAAGTGAATCTGTGCAACTAGCGTCTTATTACCTACTTGTCTAGTTTTAATCAGATATAGAGGAAAAGAGATCTTAAGGCATTATGAATGATTTTTTATGAATACCTTTCATCCATATTGGTTGTTTTAAGGACTATAAACTGACATTTTAAGTTCAGTTCATGCATAGTATTGTTTCTTTTTATTTCTATTTTGATGAGTTATATTGGTAAGATAAGCATTTATATGTGAACTATACAGGGGTTGAGTTGACAGTAATTTTATATACTATTTCTTAGACACATTATAGTGTGATCATCTAAGAATCAGGCATGGCATTAGATCAACTGTTTAGTGTTTTCATGCGCTCTTAACATTGTAACATTGAATTCCAAATACATTGATCAAACCTCCCAGCAAAAGATACGGATTCTGTTAAACAGGTGTATAGTGTGTCAGATTATTATCTTCTATTCTGCTGAATCTCTCCTTGGTTAGGGACCAGTTATTATGAAGTAGAGAGGAGATGCATGGTTGGATGATATTACAGGCCTTAGAGATGTACTCAGATAAAATAAATAAGTGTTATGTGATGGTTAGGAAACATTGACAAGCATATATATGATGGTTTTACATACGTTGGGTGGTGTCTTGATCTTGGAATTGAAGGGACAAAACATCAAACATCCTTTCTCTTTCCCCTTCTGTTAAATGACTGGCCCCCAATGAGAGATGAACCACTAGACTGTTAACAGATGTATACAAGATGTGATATTTGCTTGTATTCTGGTTGTTGCATAAAACTATGAATTCTCCAATTTAGCCCTGTTGGTAAAGTAGTTGATAGATAGAGAGTAGTGTTTAGTGTAAATGTGAGGCTAATTTATAGACCAGTGGAACTGAACTGTCTGTGCAATATTTAACTGTATTCACTTGCTCCACCTTCCAGTCATAATGGCCCTGCCTTTGTTTGTACTGGGAGCCGGCTGTCATGATTGGTGCTGGATGGGGGATCAGTATTTTTATAATATATTGGACATATTGCGACGGACAGGTGCTTGTCTGTCTCTCTCTCTCCTTGTTGTTCACTCGTTCCGAGAACAGTGTTGGAAATAAACCATTTGAACATACTCAAACTCTTGTGTTATATTCTCTAGTCATGAGTGTCACAAATACATTATTCTATTTATCTTTACATTAAAAGTTTTGATAGTGCATTTCTAACAGTGATGCTTGTAATAATGATTTATCTAGAAATATGTAGGTGATGACTGAAGGGCCTGTGGTTGGGATATACAAGGCCTAAACTCACAGGGGGATGAAGAAGGAACACAGGACTTAATGACTGAATACAGGGATGAGACATTTCAGCAGAACCATGGAATTCTGTGGATTTCATCGCCCCTGGGGTCATTCTTGTGAATTGTCTGAACCTGCAGCCCCCGAGACCTCCGGCTCATTTTCCTATTTTTCCACTCATGCCCATTCTCATCCCTGTCAATAACAAAACAATTGTCAAGCATCTTCATCTCTATATGGCGGAAATAATGCAGATGCAATGTAAAAATTAACCCACTCATCAACAAAGGAATCTAGGGATGTATGACTATATTACACCTCAAACACATACATTAATTTAGGGATGTATAACTGAATAACACCTCAACTGCCAACAGGAATATATTAAGTAATAACAACGATATATATAAGGCAAGACCATAAATCCCCTTTCTTTGATACTAGTCAGTGTATTATCTTCTCCAATGAGTCGAAGGGTTTATGTTATTTTACGTCCGCTTCAGAAGGTTGTTAATCTCTCGTCCTTGGACGCAGCGCATGAGACAATGCCTAGAATGAGCCCCCACCATATTGGTTATAGCACAATCAGGCCCCGATTTCTCGAAACAAACTTAAGTTTTTACTCAAATTTCAAACTGAGTTAGACAATTTGAAACAGATGAATTTTTAACTCAACTGCATTTTTTAAATAAAAAAAAGCCCAAACAACTTAAGTAATCTATTCACCAAACTCAAATTGTCTACTATGTTTGAGTTTAAAATCATCAATTTTAGTTCATTCTGGGAAATGCATTTTCTAAAATTTGAGTGAAAACGATTACTTAAGTCGAAACTCAGACTTAAGTTTTTTTCGAGAAATCGGGACCAGGTCTTTTATTCCAATATATGCACTGCACTTCTACAAGTTGGTGGCAATACCAAAACATACCAGGAATAAGGCTAGACGTAATGCTGACAAAGTTCCTCTGAATTCTGCAGTCACATGCGAAAGGAACGTCTGGTTCATCAACACTCCCTGAAGTCCTCGACATGGCTTTCTGTTCCAAAAGTTACGACATGGCTGTGACCTATTGTCTGTTACCTTGCCTAAAGCCGTCCCTTCCCCATCGAAGGTGACTGCACACTTTTGTCTGTCTGTCTTTGCACCGGGAACTGATCAACACATACGAGGAGCCTGACCTGGCCGGCATATCGACGACATGATTTGAATCAGTCACATGGCATTTTCTGGGTCCTCCTTCCTATACACAATGTCCACAGTGATAGTTCCTATGACCCTGGGACTAACTCCGGCATCGACAAACCTTACAGGAATGAACTTCATCTTCCACATACCATGGATACCTCTCTCTTATCATTCTACGGGTACGTGAACAACATGGTGTTGTCATGAGGTACAACTATATTGGTTGGATTACATGGGAGCTCAACTGGAGGCTAAATAACATAGCTTTCACGCCTCTCGCTTGACGGAAGAGGTTATTTATTTCAGACCCAAGGCCACTATTCCGTGGTCCAACAGTTGTCTTCAGTTACGAGTGAGTAAGTGAGTTTTGTTTTACGCCGCCTTTAGCAATATTCCAGTGTGGCGGGGTACACCAGAAATGGGCTTCCCACATTGTACCCACGTGGGGAACCGAACCCGAGTCTTCGGCGTGACGAGTGAACGCTTTAACCACTAGACTACCCCACCGCTCCTTCAGACACGAGAATATTACCTGATGGGAGCCTGGATCTACCTGTATTAGGTACCCCTTGGCAGTTAGCTGGGACTGCAGTCCAAGTATCGCCATCCACAGGTCCACCAGTGTCAACTGACAGACTTCAAACGATAAACTGACATACGTCTACCATACACAATGAATCGGCAACAGAATACAATGAGAACGCTACCCATAAATAAGTAACAGTATCATAAATATCAGAGTCTGCTGCTGAAAACACACGGAAAGAGCATAACGAAATCACAACCCACAACCTGACAAACTAGACATGCGCAGAACGAAGAATCACACAAGGATTCACCACCAATATATCATGACTGAGCATGTTTGCATTTTCTATTTAAGGGAGAATAGTTCCATTCCCTGACTTCCACAGGAAGATGGCCACGAGAATGGCCATTTTGAGGTCGTTCGGACATGATCTTGCTACACAGACATCAAAGAGCGACATGGTGCGACTCTTGCTTTGTTGAAATGTTTGACAAGGAACATATTATAACATAAATAACCATATTTTTTAATTAAAACTCGGGGTACATGTTTCTGATGACTTTATCTTTCACCCAGCAAATTATTGAAATTGTCTAGTATTCTCCTTTAAGGCTTTGGTGAGGCTTTCAAAGGGTTCCCTGTTTGACATGTGTAGGACTTGTGTAGGACTTGTGTAGGACATGTGTAGGGTCTAGCCTGGCCACCTGATCCCATAGGTCCCCGATAATCATAACGATGATGGCATGCTGAAGACGGATAAGAAAGTCTGATTTCGGTAAAGTATCATTTCACAATTATCGTACGTCAGTACAAACGTAAGCCATGCCTATCACCTTCCAGTGCAAGTGTAAGCCATAGCTAACACCTTCCAGTGTAAGTGTAGGCCATAGCTAACACCTTCCAGTGTAGGTGTAGGCCATAGCTAACACCTTCCAGTGTAAGTGTAGGCCATAGCTAACACCTTCCAGTGTAAGTGTAGGCCATAGCTAACACCTTCTGGTGCAAGTGTAGGCCATAGCTAACACCTTCCAGTGCAAGTGTAGGCCATAGCTAACACCTTCCAGTGTAAGTGTAGGCCATAGCTAACACCTTCCAGTGTAAGTGTAGGCCATAGCTAACACCTTCTGGTGCAAGTGTAGGCCAGCCATAGCTCACCTTCTGGTTTGCTAAAGTGTAGGGCCATAGCTAACACCTTCCAGTGTAAGTGTAGGCCATAGCTAACACCTTCCAGCAACACCTTCCAGTGTAAGTGTAGGCCATAGGCCATAGCTAACACCTTCTGGTGCAAGTGTAGGCCATAGCTAACACCTTCCAGTGCTAAGTGTAGGCCATAGCTAACACCTTCCAGTGCAAGTGTAGGCCATAGCTAACACCTTCCAGTGTGTAAGTGTAGGCCATAGCTAACACCTTCCAGTGTGTAAGTGTAGGCCATAGCTAACACCTTCCAGTGTGTAAGTGTAGGCCATAGCTAACACCTTCCAGTGTGTAAGTGTAGGCCATAGCTAACACCTTCCAGTGGTGTAAGTGTAGGCCATAGCTAACACCTTCCAGTGTAAGTGTAGGCCATAGCTAACACCTTCCAGTGCAAGTGTAGGCCATAGCTAACACCTTCCAGGTGTAAGTGTAGGCCATAGCTAACACCTTCCAGTGTAAGTGTAGGCCATAGCTAACACCTTCCAGTGTAAGTGTAGGCCATAGCTAACACCTTCCAGTGCAAGTGTAGTGTAGTGTGTAGGCCATAGCTAACACCTTCCAGTGTAAGTGTAGGCCATAGCTAACACCTTCCAGTGCAAGTGTAGGCCATAGCTAACACCTTCTGGTGCAAGTGTAGGCCATAGCTAACACCTTCCAGTGTAAGTGTAGGCCATAGCTAACACCTTCCAGTGTAAGTGTAGGCCATAGCTAACACCTCACCTTCTGGTGTGCAAGTGCCATAGCTAACACCTGTCTGTGGTGCAGTGTAAGTGTAGGCCATAGCTAACACCTTCCAGTGCAAGTGTGTAGGCCATAGCTAACACCTTCCAGTGTAAGTGTAGGCCATAGCTAACACCTTCCAGTGTAAGTGTAGGCCATAGCTAACACCTTCCAGTGTAAGTGTAGGCCATTCACAGTGTAAGTGTAGGCCATAGCTAACACCTTCTAGTGCAAGTGTAGGCCATAGCTAACACCTTCCAGTGTACAAGTGTAGGCCATAGCTAACACCTTCCAGTGTAAGTGTAGGCCATAGCTAACACCTTCCAGTGTAAGTGTAGGCCATAGCTAACACCTTCTGGTGCAAGTGTAGGCCATAGCTAACACCTTCTGGTGCAAGTGTAGGCCATAGCTAACACCTTCCAGTGTAAGTGTAGGCCATAGCTAACACCTTCCAGTGCAAGTGTAGGCCATAGCTAACACCTTCCAGTGCAAGTGTAAGGCCATAGCTAACACCTTCCAGTGTAAGTGTAGGCCATAGCTAACACCTTCCAGTGTAGGTGTAGGCCATAGCTAACACCTTCCAGTGTAAGTGTAGGCCATAGCTAACACCTTCCAGTGTAAGTGTAGGCCATAGCTAACACCTTCCAGTGTAAGTGTAGGCCATAGCTAACACCTTCCAGTGTAAGTGTAGGCCATAGCTAACACCTTCCAGTAGCTAACACCTTCCAGTGTAAGTGTAGGCCATAGCTAACACCTTCCAGTGTAAGTGTAGGCCATAGCTAACACCTTCCAGTCAGTGTAAGTGTAGGCCATAGCTAACACCTTCCAGTGCAAGTGTAAGCCATAGCTAACACCTTCCAGTCAGTGCAAGTGTAGGCCATAGCTAACACCTTCCAATCAGTGCAAGTGTAGGCCATAGTTAGCACCTTCCAGTGCAAATGTAAGCAATGCTTAACGCCTTGAACTAAGATCAGGGTGACCTGACATATGTGTCACAAGCTCCCAGAGCGCTCATCGGAACGTTGACTCTGGATCAGCATGTCTCAATCAGAGTTAAGGATCAGAAGCATCATTTAAGAAATGTCTAAACACAGTTAAGTTGTATCAGTGTAATGTAGTCATGATAAAATATATTTGGTTAAGGATTGTACACACACACTGTACCCATGTGAAATCAGGTGGTGAATCGAACTAGGGTCTCCAGCATGATCTGTTCGGATTATTATGGAATCCTAGAAGGGACATTGTCGCCCTCACAAAAACAAGCAAAAAGTGGTAAAATTAACTAAAGTGCGA
Organism: Haliotis rubra; assembly: GCF_003918875.1. Lineage (NCBI taxonomy): Eukaryota > Metazoa > Mollusca > Gastropoda > Lepetellida > Haliotidae > Haliotis > Haliotis rubra. Next base: position 763,667 of record NW_025767181.1, read on the forward strand.
CAATGCAACAACGCCAAATATTTTGTCCTTGAAAACTGTCGCTATTTGGAATTGTCGCCCTTTGGTTGAATAAAACAATATTATTCAAAGCATGACGATGCGACATAGCGACAATGGCCCTTCTAGGATTCCATAGCTCATCGCTTCAGGGCGAATCTTGTTCCACGCTAGTGCTCTCACGAGTCAAAATTTGGGACTCGAGGTACTCGAGGTTCAAACCCGTCTCGGACCGAGTACCCGACAATTTGGATGCTTATCTGAAACCAACATTCAAGCATACACGTAGTTGTTCCAACTTCCAATCTACGAATAATGCAACATGTATATGTGAATCCAAACGTTTTTGAATAAAGCAATTGATATTCAATGTCAATGAAAGTATCTATTACCTTTTTATTATTGCAAAAAGCATGTGAAGGCAGCGTAAGTGTCACTGTGACCCAGTTCTACGCGATCAATAATGTGAATAATATTCATGAGCTGGGCCGGTGATACCTTATTATGCCTGTAAATGCTGTAATATGTCCGTGAAAAGAAACCAATCAATGTACTTCTCTTTTCATTTGGTTTCAAGTTTGACTGCGCTTTCAAGATTATCTAATATTAATATGTCGTTGCAGTTATGACATATTAGCAACTTTTAAACATTCACATAGACGATAAGTCACATAATCAATTAACCTAAATTACGGTTAAAATGCGGCAAAACACATGCGCAAGCTGGAAGATACATAGACACAGCATTCATTGATCGACTATAGAAATTAAAGAATATGTAAAACAGCATTGATGTTTATTTGAGACTTCTTATAGTGAAAACGTTTTTGGTTTTAAACTAAAGAGTAACCATTAATCGAGTAACACTACGCTGTATTTCTTCTTCGAAACTCTGTTGAACGGAGATCACGTCAATGGTATTTATTGTGATTAAAACTTTCACTATTTAGGATATAGGTCTCCAAGTGTGAATGTTATTTGAATGCGTATGTATGTGTTGATTGTTGAATATATAACACTGAAATACGCTGGATAAGAACGACTGTAGAAAACAAGTTGAACATAGGTAGTGGGCAGTTATACACCCGTGAGTGGCTACGCTTGTCCACGCGACCGTAGTTAGGACAACGGCAGGTACTGTTTTGAGTACTGATATTTTGTTCTCCTTGCAAACTTCATACGACTTTATGAGGTAGTTGTGAATTGTCGCGGCACATGGGACCTGGTAATTTAGGTTCAATGGTTCACAGAAAGCTCTGAAACCCTCCCCTTTAACAAGGCTTAATGGTCGTATATCCTTAACGCACATAAATATTGCTTTTTGCGTAATACCTTCATACCATTTCCTGTCAACAGGCTTGCGACTTTTGCTATCAAAATTACCAAACTGCTCCAGCGTTGCTTGCTGAGCTTGTCTTCTATCTACAATGCTTATTTGCGGGTGCTTGCAGGACAAATGCTTGCGCATGGAACTTGTTGTACTACCTGCGTAACTAAGGGAAACACCACAAAGACGGCATTCCGTATTTTGGCCACTAAATCAAGATCAAAATGCGTCCAGACATTGGATCTTTTTCTCACGATCATCCATCTTGATTGCGTGAGATGTTTAGAGTTATCTCCCCTGCGAGTCCTCGAGTCTCTTCAATTGGTCTCGATTCCTGCTTTACCCGACTCGGCCCCGAGTACCCGAGTACTCGTGAGAGCCCTATTCCACGCTTCACCCATGACTACTTCACGCATATTCTGTATTATGTAGAACCATAAAGGTATTTTATGTTCGTTGTGCATGACACGGAACGTGGGTATTCCGGTGGATCGTCCTTCATGCATTCATGACTTTGTGCTATATATTTGTTGTTGTCTGTCTGTCTTTGAATATATCATTTGTTGAACGTGTAACTGTACATTAACCATTAAATGAGTGGATAAAATGTGTTATATTCATCAAGCATGATACTTGAACAGATGCGTGATCACTATTAATCGACGGAGGAATGGTTTGTTACATGAGCTGGTCGACGAAATATGACTTCAGCAGGTACGTGGTCGCATTATATATTAAAAGGCTGTATGTATCATACAGAATTCTGTATACATCATACAGAACACTGTACAACCTTTGATCATCTGTCATGATATTAGACTTGTCCGCGTGCTCAATAACATTCTTGTTTTATGACAAATCTGTATATTATATTCCAAAACCAATTTAGTTCACATATAAACGATGCTTAAAGCTTACATGCAACGCAAAACACAACTTTGCAGATTCTAATACCTTTCGGTATGGACTTACAGTAACAAATTATTAAAAAAATGCAAATTCAACTTATAAAGTCGAAAAATAACGCGATGAAAAAAATCGCGAAATCTGAGTTCAAACGATTCACTAAAAAACAAGCTGGGGTGAAAAGTGGTTTCAACAGCTGCGCTGCGCACATAGCGCATACGCAGTGAATAGGTTCTAATCTTGGTTGTGTACACAAACAACGCATAGTAAATAATCTACTCGTTACATAAAAGAACCTTGTTAAGGATCTAGATCTACTCAGCTATGTGTCAACCAGTAAGGCGTTCGACATTTCAAGACGGAACACCTTCGCTGGCGGTGAGTACTCGGAGTAGATTTTGATGTGAGCCAAATTTCAGAATTTGTCAGCATTGTCAGAATTTCTAACTGTTGTATAGATGATAATGCCTCTGTCACAGACAAAACACCTATGTGTCTGCCTGCCTGTCTGCTAATGACAATATGCAATACACAACTTCAATCACTGACCACATGCAATTTGAACTTTACACCTATCAGGCTATACACCATAAACAAAACACATTGATTTATGGCTCGTACACCCGAGTTCTGTCTCTGTCACATTATGTAATTACACAGACAGGCAGGTGTGATACTTGTTACCCGTACTACTGACGGCCTTGTTTGTTTCCTGTACGCCACTGTGAACATATAGTCAGTCGGTCTCTATACCCGTACTGCTGACGGCCTTATTTGTTTCCTGTACGCCACTGTGAACATATAGTCAGTCATTCTCTATACCCGAACTGCTGACAGCCTTGTTTGTTTCCTGTACGCCACTGTGAGCATATAGTCAGTCATTCTCTATACCCGTACTGCTGACAGCCTTGTTTGTTTCCTGTATGCCACTGTGAAGATATAGTCAGTCGGTCTCTATACCCGTACTGCTGGCAGCCTTGTTTGTTTCCTGTACGCCACTATGAGCATATAGTCAGTCGTTCTCTATACCCGAACTACTGACAGCCTTGTTTGTTTCCTGTACGCCACTGTGAGCATATAGTCAGTCGGTCTCTATACCCGTACTGCTGACGGCCTTGTTTGTTTCCTGTACGCCACTGTGAAGATATAGTCAGTCGGTCTCTATACCCGTACTGCTGGCAGCCTTATTTGTTTCCTGTACGCCACTGTGAGCATATAGTCAGTCGGTCTCTATACCCGTACTGCTGACGGCCTTATTTGTTTCCTGTACGCCACTGTGAAGATATAGTCAGTTGGTCTCTATACCCGTACTGCTGGCAGCCTTGTTTGTTTCCTGTACGCCACTATGAGCATATAGTCAGTCGTTCTCTATACCCGTACTGCTGACAGCCTTGTTTGTTTCCTGTACGCCACTGTGAACATATAGTCAGTCGGTCTCTATACCCGAACTACTGACAGCCTTGTTTGTTTCCTGTACGCCACTGTGAGCATATAGTCAGTCGGTCTCTATACCCGTACTGTTGACGGCTATATTTGTTTCCTGTACGCCACTGTGAACATATAGTCAGTCGTTCTCTATACCCGTACTGCTGACAGCCTTGTTTGTTTCCTGTATGTCACTGTGAACTGTGAACATATAGTCAGTCGGTCTCTATACCCGTACTGCTGACAGCCTTGTTTGTTTCCTGTATGTCACTGTGAACTGTGAACATATAGTCAGTCGTTCTCTATACCCGAACTGCTGACGGCTATATTTGTTTCTTGTACGCCACTGTGAACATATAGTCAGTCGTTCTCTATACCCGTATTGCTGACAGCCTTATTTGTTTCCTGTACGCCACGTCTATTTTTAAGCAACATGGCAGTCGGAGATATCTCGGATAAAAGTAATTGCGCATGATGCAAACATAAATATGTGCTTTCTTGTTTGTAAGCTAACTACATCGAGCACATTTCAAACTGTTTATAGAAATTAGCCCACTGTGTTTCCAACTTTCTACATGCACCTTTGTTAATCATAGAAAAGACCGACGGAAGCCTATCTTGAGTCTAATCAATGTATCGATAGATTATTATTGCATATATAATGCATGTTTAAAACCTGTGTTTTATGCTTGAGAGGTGGTTGAAACCTATAAAACAATATCAATGTAACTGTTGTTTCGATAGTAGCGAACTTCTTTCGATTTCAGATTCAGAGAATGTGAGATTTCCAGAAAAGTCAGTAGTTCTTGGAAACTGTTAATGAATACGCCTGTTGCGACCAGAACTGGGATAACTAATATGGAGAATTATACGTCTTACTGTCAACTATGTATTTAATCGACAAACAATTATTAAGATCAAAATCAGCTGCACAACTCGTGTCCTTTATTTTAACTACTGATCGCAAAAAATGCCAATGGCAGCGCTCCATAGTCGATAATAGCTAAATATAGCAGCGCAGAAAATGTAGAAACGTGAAACTGAAACGAAATAGAATTCATCTTCATACGCTTTACTGTAATTACTCTACTAGCTTAAAAATAAGTGAGCGACCAATTAATGTTCCTGGTTGTGGATGCTGAATTTAGGTTTCAGGTGTTTTTCATTCATTTTTTATTCATAATGATTCATTCATTCCCAGAAATGGTTACTGCTCAACATGAAATATGACTTTCTTGCAATATCTAATGATATTTTAACACCAAGTATCTGCAAAACTATGACCTCAACTAGCTTGTTACCAACTGACAGGAATAAGTGAATGAACCACACGTAATCTAGCACAGACTACCTAACAGTTTATTTAGTTAAGATATGTTAAGATGGATTATGTATTTAATTTATGTAATAATGTCTAACTAGCTTTGGCATATCATTCACACTCACATACCTGCACGCGCAAACACACACACATATATAGATATAACACACTCTGTGGCTGGTATGCAAAAAATATGAACAACTATATAATATGTTCCTAAAGTTAAAGAGTACTGAACGTTGAGAGGGGGTTGGGGGTTAAGGTCGCATTCAAGATTATTGCACTTATCTAGCGACGCAATATGATAAAGACACTAAGGGAAATAAGTATGATAGTAAAACTAACTAACTAACTGATTGACCGGCTAACTAACTGACTAACTAACTAAATAACTAACTGATTGACTGACTAACTAACTGACTAACTAACTAAATAACTAACTAACTGATTGACTGACTAACTTACTAACTAACTGACTAACTAACTAAATAACTGATGCAAACTAAGTATTAATTCGGAGCGCTCCTGTTGAAATTAAGGTTTACATGTCATAACTCACCATACAGCACATGCACAGAAATGATAATCAAAATGACATCACGCGTGTGGAAGGATTGAAGACACAGTGTCGTCGCATCTAGAAATCCACTCGAGGCAAAAGCACAGTCTTGATAATGTCTGTAATCAGTTCATGTCATCACATGAATATAAGTGTCAATAGCCGCTTACATGTACTGACGTACAGCTACCTCGCACTGAGACGATGTGACAGATGATCCTGAACTTCACATGGAGGTACTGGTTGGTGGTAGCAACGTCGGGGTCCTCACTGGGGGCTCCAATATAACAGCGCCTTGTTTGAATCCATGCAAAAGAATACAAACGGCTGTGGGTTGTGAGGCCGATACATTTATTCTAGAAGATCTACGTGTTAAAAAGCCTGAAAGAACATAAGGAACTGAATTAAATGGAATCACATAAAATATGTACATGCTCGAATCACTCGTTAAGCCTATTAAATACACCTAGTTAAATACATCTGAACTATGTCACAAGTTATAATGTTACATAATATTAATACAAATATACAATGATCATACAGACATACTGTAGGTACATTTAGGAAATTCTAATAATAAATACACTTCTGGTATACATATAGGGTTTTTTCTGGTTAGGTGTTACATACCAGGTTGGTTGTACCAAAGCTGTTTAGGGAGGATATTCTCCGGAATGAACACAGATCTGCATAACAAATAAATATGTATGAAGAGAACAATATATATATACAAGTGATATAATATAAAATAAGATACAATTACATTCGCCACACTAATCAAACATGGAATCATATATAATATTTATATATATATATGTGTTTATCAATCACACATACCAAACATACAGGCATGCATTCATACTGACTAGTCATTACCTAAACATTGCCATATATTTAGTTGATATGTTTAGAATTGCGTTCAATACATAAACAATACATAAACTCACAATAACACAGTGATCTGATAGTTCATTTTCAACTATACACATTTATAAGATATATTATATTTCAAGTAAACCAAGTCTGACTTACACAATAAATTATATTTCTTATTGTAGTAAACAAGAAACCATCCATATATATATACAACCTTTTATACAATATGAACCTACCTAAAATCCTTATAAAGATCCCCTGGTTGTAAAGGTAACCTTCCTTGCGAAGTACAGGACAGCATGTGAGTTTAAAATCTTCACATTGTAGTTTAAGCTATGGCCAGCTTGGCCTATCAGTGAAACAATAGAACTGACTGAGGGCTGGGGCAAGGAGTGTTGTAAGCATGCAGTGTGACAATTAGTGGAGGTGAGACTGAGAGTTACTAGGCTTACTATGCAGAGCTATGGCATGAGAATAAAATGAAGTATAAAACATAACTAAGATTTCATCATTCTACCATATAAAACATACCTAATATTCTTACAGATGTTAGAATAAGTAATTAAATGGAAACAATGCCATCTACCTTAATACTTAATATAATCTTCCAAACTTTAATTAAAACTATGTACATATATATATATTTGAGTATGCCACATTAATTTGCTCTGTTTCTCTTTCCCGGAATGCACGTGCAACAACGTATTGCACGTCTCAAGGACGAACCCACTTACGTCACGGAACGTGGCACGTGCATGCATGTTGGATACATGTCACTAATCTCTGAGTTTAATTCTTATGTGTCTACACAGGTTTGATAAATTTAGATTTTAAATTTTTGTATGCACAGTTTCTTTATGTGCCTAGTATATATAAAACCAGCATAAACCATACTAGTATATATATTACGAAGTTTGGAGTCTAAACAAAGACAGACCTGAAGAATTTCCAGACAGGCCATGTTGTTCCTATTCTTCAGCTCCTCACAACTGTCTTGATGCAGTGACAATAGATTAACATAGGACACCTTAATTGTTTATATGTAGCTTATCCATATCAAAATTAGGAATAACGGTTTTGTCATCTCAGAATCTATCTCGACTTGATCCTTGTGTTGATCAGTTGTTGTGTATTTGGACGCAAATCAGAGCTTCTATCCCCTGAATAAAACCCTTTCCAGAAGAATTTGAAGAAACTTGAGACGATTGCACGATGTCGACTATATCCTGACGAAATCTTAATGAATCAATGAGGAGTCAAATAGTAATGACACGATGTGCGAATAGGTGAGAGAGCATCCGTCCAGACTGGTGGAAGAAGTCACAAACACCCGCAAAGACAAGTCAAGTGTTCACCGAAAAAGAGACCTCAGGAAATTCCAGACAAACCTTAACAGGTTTACAAAAATATCATATACAGTTGTACCATATGCATTTTCATCCCTATTGACACCCCTATCGGCCCCAAGTCTACATTGCAAATGACACATCCCAGAATCTTCTGTATACCACCCGGGGTGCTGTGACCTTGACCCACGACATTAGTAAGGCTGGTAGGCCTGCTCGAGATGTTGATGGCTTCTGTATACAATTCTTCCACGTTTACACCAGTGCGGCGCAGTGAACGGTAAGTGTTAGAGTAGTATTCCCTTCTCAAATACAGGTTGTCATAAGGCCTCAGCAGGGTGAGATGTCTTCTACAGAAATCGTCCGAGTGTGACCCAGACTTTGCGAGGACAAGCGTCACATAGTGAATACGGGATCGCGAGGGCTTGCAGTAGAAATCAGCAAAGTAAAGGTTGGCATAGTCATCAAAGACCTCCGTCAAAGGCACGGTCACTCTGGTGTCTCCGAAAGGTGACCTATCTGGAAGATCGCCCCTGTACAGGGTCACCCCAAAGAAACTACCCACAAGTCTACCGTTTATGGGACTGCGGTGATCACCTCCGTGGTCCTTCATACAAGGTTTCATAATGTTGTTGTGGTATCTCCGAATATTTTGGAAGTAGGAGAATGGTTTGTTGTGGTAGAGGACACTCACCCTCTCGGCAGGGAACCCATTGCAGTATGTATCAGCCTTCTTCAGCAGCCTACGCAGGTAATCTGACAATTAAAGGCAAGCCATGTGAAGAACAATCACGTGTTACATGATTAAAGGATACGCTTACATTGTTTTTAACAATACAATTTTATTGCAGAGCTAAGATACAAACCGTCTGATATTCAGTAGTTGGTAGGGGCCTGTGATTTGATTTGTCGACAAAATATTTTTCAGCTGCAGAGGCTGCGCCATATAATATGTGTAAAATATAATTGGAATCTCAATATATTTTTCGATTTTGTTTGGTGACAAAAATATTTTTCAGCTTCCAAGGGTAAACCAGATGCATTTTTCAAAAAATTTACAATAGTCCAAATGGAAATATAGTCCAAATATGTTTAATTACGTAGTATTTTGTCACAGACAGTTACTTATTTTACGGAACGAGTGAAGCATAATTATTATTTTCAACAATTCAGACAGTATACATAGTTGCAATATAATCCAAGCCCAAGCATCAATTACTTTAAAAAAAATATGAAATAGTCTACATGGAATGGTAGTCCAAATGTATTGAAACACGAAGCATTTCCGGCAGTTATTTATTTTATCGAAAGTCTGAAGCATAATTATTGTTTTCAACAATTCAGACAATATACATATTAGCAATATAGCCCAATGCCCAGACACAAACACAGACACAGACAAAAACCCTCCCCTACCCCTACCCCTACTCTTACCCCCAAATTAACACACACTTATATGTATATCATAAAGGCAAAATACGTTTAACGAAGTAAATATACAGTGGAGTTTTCATGTGTCCCAGAAATGATAGGTGTTAACTGAACAACACATATTATAATCTAATAAAGGCCAATACACAAGGAGATACGAGTAGGCGTTTGACAACTCCAACACAAACATCACGGCGCCTGTCGCCGACGGGCGTATTGATTAACAGTTTCCAAGAACTACTGACGTTCCTGGAAATCTCAAATTCTCTGAATCTGAATCGAAAGAAGTTCGCTAATATCCAAACAACAGTTACATTGATATTGTTTTATAAGTTTCAACCACCTCTCAAGCATAAAACACAGGTTTTAAACATGCATTGTATATGCAATAATAATCTATCGATACATTGATTAGACTCAAGATAGGCTTCCGTCGGTCTTTTCTATGATTAACAAAGGTGCATGTAGAAAGTTGGAAACACAGTGGGCTAATTTCTATAAACAGTTTGAAATGTGCTCGATGTAGTTAGCTTACATACAGGAAAGCACATATTTATGTTTGCATCATGCGCAATTACTTTTATCCGAGATATCTCCGACTGCCATGTTGCTTAAAAATCGACTCAGTCAAGCTCCTCACAGCGATGGCCCGTTTGCGGGGCACTCTGTCCCGACACCAGTAACAGCTCTCCACTGTGCATATCAGCCTTTCAACCACACATTGATTTAAACACGCTGCACTCTGAACATTATGTATACTAACCAGTCATGACTGTCATCACGCAAAACACTCTTACTAAAAGCTAAATTATTGTTTGTCAATCTGAATATGGTATCAGATATTTTATTCATTTTCTCAAGAGGTAACTGGCCTACAGTACATTACAAACATTATACTATGATGGTTACACATTTACTGAAATGTACTATTTTTTCCATGTAACATCGCATGATAAATATACATGGACAGATTCTGTATGCATCATGGAATTGCTGTTTCATTTGGAATATCATCTTAGAGATACTGACAATTGGATGCTTGTTAAATGGACAAATATTATCTTTAAATTTCCAATAAAATTTACATCACTTGATACAAAGGAAAACATGAGTGCAAATTGATACTCAGTCTCGAGTATCCTCAGAAACAGATTCAATTATCCGTAAAGTGCAAATAGCGGTGAAAATTACACGAATGGATCAATGAAACTTCGTGATGACACCGGGTGTTCACGAAAGGGTTATATATGCCCAACTTATCGGTATCAACCAAAACACAGCCTCTTTGTTTCCAAACCAAACTCAAAGTCAAAGATGTTTATTGTACAAAAGGCCGCCAGACCATATACATTAGAATTATACATATACATTACCCAGATGTTGCAAAAAGCAGGAATTTATGTTCCAAACAGTGAATCATGTTAAAGGCAATAGGTTACATTACAAATAGTGAATTACTATGGATCTACAAAACGTTATATTGATAGACATTGATAGTGTCTTGTTGATGATTCAATGGCACAGCAGTGACAACGATCTGGACAACCACCTTCAAAAGACATTTCTTTTAGCGTGATTCAGCAATACAGCGATACAGACAGCACTTCACTAATGTTCACATATGTTCACTTTCAGAGTATGTAGCAACATTTATTCAGAAACAAATCAATAAAATAACTATTTATAAAAAGTACCTTCAATATCTCAAACAATGTTACCCCTATAGTAAAGCATAAAGCCAAATGTTGGTTATCATGTACACACATGGTTCTTGTATTCACTTTTCAGATTGATCTGTCCTTGTCCTTTCTAATTTTCTAATTTAAGCATTGACATTGTTTTCTGAAGGTCAGGGACATCAGTCTGTGGATCTACATTGCATATTTTACAATTAGGTGTTTTACTTATGCCTCCTGTACTGCTTCCTTTCCCGATCAATCCAGTTTGGGTCCGCGCCAGCCCCAATATATCCACTTCATCTGTATAGAAGACTTCAACCCATACGTTGCCCTGCCGGAGAGTTTTATAGGTGCTTTCTTCTTTCCTCAGGAACACGTTGGTTCGTTCATCCAAACGAATGAGGTGCTTCTCACAGAAGTTGTCAGCTTTTGTATCCTTCTTTGTAAGGACCAATATGACGTAGTGATTCTTCCTTTGATCTTTCATACAGTAGAAATCGGCGAAGTACAGCCTGGCAGAGTCATCAAAGAGTCTCTTTAGGGGCACCACCACTCTGGTGTCTCCGAATGGGGATTTAGTTGGTAGCCGACCGTTCCAAGGGGTCACCCCGAAGAACACACCTTTCAGTCTCCCGTTTATGGGACAGCGTGGATCCCCGCCGTTGTCCTTCAGTTGTGGCATCATGGTTTTATTTACAAGTTGCTTGAAATAGTCAGCAGGTTTATTGCGGTAAAGGACACTGACTGTTTCGGAAGACCGGCTGGAACAGTGATATTCGGCCTTAGTATGTAGTGCTTGAAGATGATCTGAAATGAATGTATTTACAACAATAAGTATCTGTGACAAAAATCAAAAGTGATTCATCAACCAAGTGTTAACCTTCAGGAAAACAACTTGTTTTTGTTCCAGTGACACGTTAAGTAAAATGTTTCAGGATAGATGTGTTAACAGAAACTAACATTTCATTCAGTATTTCAAACCATTTGGTTGACAGTACAGTGTGTCGTACATATATTAGTTATTAGCGCAAATTATGAAATAATAACTAAACCTGTATAAAACATGGGTATCATATGGAAAAGTAAACAAGCAGTATATTTAGTCACATCAGTGTTTATTGAACTGAGAAATATGTATTGATTGTTTATCTTTATGGTTGTTGAATGAATACGAAATATTCCCAAACACTTAATGTACTTGTTTGATCTTTTACAATCTTAGATAAGAACCAAGTTAATTCACTCAAAACATTTGATTTTTACACAACCATCACACACAAGCGTAGTGGAAAGCTTCTTTGTTCCATTGGGTTTCTGTCACTGAACGTGGTGACAAAAGATATTCTTAGATCTCGGTCATCAAATCTGTCATCTGAAGTTAACTTAGAAAATAATGTATTAATTCGTTGGACATCCATATTGATAATGTGAATGTGTCTCCTTGATTATCCGTGGCTTAATGGGGCTTGGGTAGCCTACTGGTCAAAGAGTTCGCTCGTCACGACGAAGGCCCAGGTCGATTACCCACATGGGTACCTTGTGTGAATCTTATTTCCGGTCTACCCCGCTGCGAATATGCTGGGATATTGCAAAAGGCGGCGTGAACTCCAATTCACTCACTCGGTCATCATGAAGACAAATAGAAGGTTCCGCTCGGATTGGTAAACTCTGACAAGGGAACAGACTAAGACTTTTAACTTAAGCTTCAGGTATATTGAAATGTGGTTCATATATATCCAAACAGTCTACTGCCATCTACTTCCATTATACATATAACACGTGTGTGAATGCCTTTGCTTATCTTCAAACAGCTTTTGTTACTGTTATGGCAATTCAGCCTTACAACGTTTGTTTTCCGTGTATGTTACTCTAACAGCTACACTCTCTACACGATGAACAATATACGAGCTAGAATGGTTGAGATATATTAATCCATTCCAGTTGAATATGATTAAGATACCTTGTTTCATGTCATTGAGGTAGACATGCCTATGCAGTGTATTTTACGAATTTGTTTGTGAAGTAAATAAAGAGTATTGTAAATACTTCGAGTTATGCATAATATTCGAGACACCAGCATTCGACTCATCGGGATTTGACTGAAACAGCGCTTGGTGGCTCTGCCATGTTGAAACGTTGCAGGTGTACTGTTGATGTCGTGACAAGTTGGCTCTACCTGCATACGTTAATGTGTCGGCACTATAAATACTGAATGACGTCTTCCCTTTGTTATGTTGAAATGTAAGCCGGTGGGATGCTGACGCCAGGAACGTTTGGACTAACAATGAATAGCAATAGGTCCAGTTAACGACAGTGCGGTTGTAATAGTTAGTTGTGCTTATGATACCCTGAGTCCAATCTCGTTTTACATCATTTCATCTTTAGCCACGCAGGAAGAACATATTTGTCATATTCTATTATCCTGAACACCAAGCTCTTTCAGGCCCTGCTAAGTTGTATCATATTGCAAAAAGACAGCAATTTGATACCAGTTTACATCACATAAGACTGACTGACTGACTGGGTATGGTTTTACGTCGTTTTTAGCAATATTCCAGCAATATCACAGCGGGGGACACCAGAAATGAGCTTCACAAATTCCACCCATGTGGGGAATCGAACCCGGGCCTTCGTCGTGACGAGCAAACGCTCAAACCACTAGGCTACCCCACCGCCCCGCATGACATAAGAAGTATCCAGCTTCGAAGATGGTACTTGAAAGATACAAGTACTTCTTTACAGTTTTTAATGTATTAAATACTAACTTAACTGTTGTTTCGATATTGGCGCACTGCTTTCGATTTCAGATTCAGAGAATTTGAGATTCCCAGAAAAGTCAGTAGTTCTTGGAAACTGTTAATCAATACGCCCGTCGTCATGCATGCGCTGTGCTGTTCGTGTTGGAGTTGACAACCAGTTACTCGTATCACCTTGTATCTATAGGATAGTCTTTGTTCTAATTATTAGGCTAACGCAATTTAATTTACAAAGTTTTATACAAAGTGTCCAGCTTCGAAGATTGTACCTTAAAAGTACTTGTAGTCCAAGCAGAACAGGGTAATACCCGCTGGATTGAAAGACAGATGTTACATCGACAAGATTGGTATATCTAATATAGCAATGACGGTGTCAAGTACTTCTCTACAGGTATTAGTGTATTTACACGGAAATCTTAAAGAATAAACACCAGCTGCTGTTTTTAGGTACATAACATGATATTTTCACATGCCACACTGTACCTCATATTCTAAGATCTGATATTGGGAGATAAAGAGTTATGAATTATTTGATTGATTTATTGTCGTTTAACGCCGCATTCAGCTCTAACATGGTCTGCAAATAATCGAGTCAGGAACCAGACAGTTCATCGATCAACAGCATAAGCATCGTTCTACGCAATTAGGATGCGATGACACGTGTGTTGTGCCCTTAAAAGCACAATGGTCTTAAGTGCACAGAACTCATGAATATTCATGAGTGGGCGGAGCTTATGTCACTACGTCACATACACGGCACAGTATCTTCCGCGGAACTAGTAGAGGGAGTTGACCTATGCTGCTTCGTCTGTTATTGCCTTATACGATGTGACAGCTACAATATGCATATGAGGTATATGTAAACATGAAGTATACGTGCTGTTTATTCAATATAATGTGCTGTATTGAAGTTTTGCGACGCAACTTCCCACGGTGAAGGAGTTCAAGCGAGAAAGCCTCCTCGAGAACAACCACGGTACCTAGCGTTGCGATGGAAACATTGACATGTCAATATTGTCATTGCTCAGTCCTGACTTATCATAACTCTCCAACCAAACAGAATAACATCATTGTGCGTTTAAGAGCACAACACACGTGTCAACCAAGTCAGCGAGCCTGACCACCCGTTCCCGTTAGTCGCCTCTTACGAGAAGCAAGGGTTACTGGAGACCTATTCCTACCCGGATCATCACGGGTAAATAAGAACAATGAGAAAGTCAGAGCTTCTTTGGAAAGTAAAGGCATAACTTAACACTGCCACATGTATGTGACACAGAATGAAACCAAAGCCTCCAGAGGTGTCCTATGTACTCCCATGACCACCATGGACAGATATTTCAGTCACAAGCAGTTTGGATATTTTAAAAGATTTCGCCATAGACAATAATCACAGACCCCACAGATCCATGAGTAAAAATAATATACGAATGAAAATGAAAAAATTAAAATTATATGGAAGGACAATACATTAATCTTTCAAACAAAAGGAGAACGAAAGCTGAAATGAAATCATTTATATTCAAAGTCGGAGATCATGTCCAATTTGGGGTATGCCTTTAAAAAATATTTATCCTACGAAGGCGTTAGTGCAGACATGGAATCCAGATTATCAGTAGATAGATGTAGCTGATGATGCGGTACAAGGAAGTTTTTATTCAAATGAAAAGCAGAGAGTAGACAAGCTTGCACACATTGGCGTGTGGAGAAAGTGGTTATGGAACGAAAGCATGCTGATCAAAAGTAAAGTTTATATCAAACCGTACAAATATGGTTCTAAAGTTAAATTAGTGTTTGGTGCGGACCTAAGCATTACGTGTCTCCTACGTGAATAATTGCTGCTCAAAATGAAATATATCTGGCGGTTGTTTTGTTTGTTTGTTGTTTAACGCCGCACTCAGCAATATTACAGTTATAAGGCGGCGGTTTGTAAATAATCGTGTCTCGAGCAGGCAATCCAGTGATCAACAGCATGAACATCGATCTGGGCAATTGGGATACGATGACATGTGTCAACCAAGTCAGCGAGCCTGACCACCCCATCTCGATAGTCGCCTCTTACGACAAGCATAGATTCTGAAGACCAATTCTAACCCGGATCTCCACGGGTCTTTTGGTCTCTCGGCCTGATAGGACAGATTCATGTAAAACTTTCGGGGACATTCGGAGACAGATCTTTCCCTAGCTTTTACTATCAACACAATCTAGTGATCAACCGCATGAGCATCGATCCATGCAACTGAGATACGATGACATGTGTCGACCAAGTCTGACCACCCAATCCCTTAAGTCGCCTGTCACGACAAGTATGGGTTGCTGAAGACCAATTCTCACCTGGATCTTCACGGGTCTGCAATTGGGTTCCATATGATCGTCGAGACAAAGAGGATGAATGGCCGGAGAACAACATACTTAAACTGGATGACAAACGTGTCAGTCAACTATTCACTGTACCTCCCACCACAAGAATAGTATGCTGCTGTTCCAAAACGTGTTTCCATGAAGCAGAAAGTCATTGTTCTTTATAACGTAACCTTATTTAGTTCCCCTGTGGACAGAAAAGTGACGTATCAATCTCTTGCACATCAGATTCCAGCAACGCTGGTATATTTCTGGTATGAGAGATTCATTTCCTGTGATGAAGTAAACCTCCCTGTAATAACTATAAAAAGACAGCATATTTGTTTTATGGAATATGCAAATAATACCTTTTTTCAGCTACATTAAATTCCATAACAGATACTAAAAAATTATTTGAAAATACTTTCCAAACTGAACATTCGTGTAACCTTGCTCTCAAACCCCTGCTGGGATTTTAAAATGAATACACTAAAGAAAAATGAAGGACCCCAGAAACGTCAGACTAAAATATCCCCAGAGATGTTAAATGTGAACCCAGTGTTAAAGTTGATTAGTTATATATTATACAATATATATAAGTCGCATCGATTTATAATTATGTTTCCTAAAATGTCGGAAAGTGGACATAATCTTTAAAACCAGCCCGCAGGATCGTCAAAAACCTGAGTTGCACCCATGAGAACCGTTTGTAAACAGTAAGTGAGTGAGATGGGTTTACGCCGCTTTTAGCAATATTTGAGCAATATCACGGCGGGGTACATCGGAAATGGGCTTCGTACCCATGTGAGGAATCGAACCCGGATCTTCAGTGTGAGAACGAACGCTTTAACAACTAGACTACCCCACCGCCCTCGTTATGTAAACAAATGCACGTGCGTGTATTTGAATCTTTCAGCTGTCCATGGCATTATTCTTATATGTTTTAAAACACATTAGGCACCACAATTATGTTAACTGTGTTCTTTGTATTGTCAATATAACGATATATATATTTCGTGATTTTTTAAAACAAGCACATAATGCCATGAACGATTTAAGTACTCGGGATTATTTTTATGCAAGCACCGCATTCATTACGAGCGTTCTGATTGGTTTGTCGTATTTTCACACATAACAAGCATCGAGACGGGGACGAGTCTCCTTGGAGGTTACGGAAAGGGCGAGTGGTGACGAATAGTCTCTTTGGTCTGTTCTCCGCCTAGGTAACTCAACAAGGTCAGGAATTTTTGTTCAGGAAACTTTATTCATTTTCTCAAGTGTCCAAAGGTAGATTACAAACATTATACTATGAAAGTTGCACATTTACAGAAGTGCACTATTTGTTTCCATGTAACATCGCGATGATAAATAAACATGGATTCTGTATTGCATCATTGAATTGTTGTTTATATATTCCAATAAAATTTACATCCACTTTAAAAAAAAAGCATGAGTGCAAAAGAACACTCAGTCTCGAGTATCCTCAGAAACAGATTCAATCATCCGTAAAGTGCAAATGGCGGTGAAAATTACAGCATGGATGGATCAATGTAAAGTTATGACACCAGAGTGTTCACGAAAGGGTTTATATATGCCCTACTGCGGGTATCAAACTGAAAATACAGCCTCTTTGTTTCCCTTAGTTTACATAAAGGGAAGTCAAAGTTAAATTATTATTATGCTTTTTGTAAAAAGGGCCTATATACATTGTGATTATCCACATACATTATACATATGTTGCAAAAGCAGTAATAATCAAAACAGTGAATCATGTTAAAGGCAATAAGTTACATTACAAATAGTGAATTACGATGAATCTACAAAACTTGTTGATAGTAGTCACTGATAGTGTCTTGTTGATGAGTCAATGGCAAATGCAATGACAACGACTCCTGGAAGACCTTCAAACGACACTTCCTTTTGCGAGATACAGCAATACAGCGATACAGACAGCACTTCACAAACGTTCACAAATGTTCACTTTCAGAGTATGTAGCAACATCTCTTCAGAAACAAATCAATACAATAGCTATTTATAAAAGTAACTTAAATATCTCAACCATGTTACCCCATAGTAATGAATAAAGCTAGTTTTGGTTATCATGTACAAACATGGCTCTTGTACCACTCATCAGATGTGGCCTGCCTCATATTTTGTAATTTAAGCATTAACAGTTCTTTCTGAAGTTGAAAGACATCAATCTGTTGCAATGTTTTTGTCCTTGAAAGTTCTTTGTCACTGAGCTCTACATTGCATATGTTACAATCACTTGATTTAGGTATGCCTCCTGTGCTGCTTCCTTTCCCGATCACTTCAGTTTTGGTAAGTCGCAGCCCAAATATGTTCACTTCATTAGTATAGAAGACTTCAACCCATACTTTGTCCTGCCGGGGAGTCCAGGCATATGCTCCTTCCATCATCAAAAACGTGTTTTTTCGTATATCCAGTTTAACAAGGTGATTCTCACAGAAGTTGTCAGCTGCTGTACCTTGCTCTGTAATGACCAATGTGACGTAATGATTCTTCCTTTGACCACGCATACAGTAGAAATCAGCGAAGTACAGCCTGGCAGAGTCATCAAAGAGTCCTTCTAAGGGAACCAGCATTCTGGTGTCTCCGTATGGTGATTTGGTTGGTAGCTTTCCTTCCCAAAGGGTCACCCCGAAGAACAGACCCTCCAGTGTCCTGTTTATGGGACAGCGTGGATCCCCGCCATGGTCCTTCAGGTAAGGTTTCATGATGTTATCGTGTTTTCTCTTGATGTCTTCAAAATAGGAGGATGGCTTGTTGCGATAGAGTGTAAACACTTGATCCCTAGTGTTTAGGTTATTACAGTGTTCTTCAGCTCTGCGAAACAGCTTCTTCACATATTCTGAAATAGAAAGGTGTAGAGGTACAGCACGTAAACTTCCTTTACACAACTAACAATTGGAAGCATAACCTGGGATAACGTAACGTTTGTAACATAAAGACTAAACGTAAAGACGAGATAGCAATAGGTAGTTATTCTATGAGGATTTAAGGTAACATAGTGATGAAAATTGGAAGAATGAACGAATGTAAAACAGTCACTGTAGCCATTGTCTGTAGCCAAATGGTTGAACTTGATTTTACCTAAGAAACGAATGGAAGGAAGATTTTATATGAATATGGGAAACGTTCTGTCGCGCCTATTTGATGTACAGACCATGTTTGAGTAACGCAGTTCACTCTCTCTCTCTCTCTCTCTCTCTCTCTCTCTCTCTCTCTCTCTCTCTCTCTCTCTCTCTCTCTCTCTCTCTCTCTCTCTCTCTCTCTCTCTCTCTCTCTCTCTCTCTCACACACACACACACACACATCGATAGTGTCTTGTTGATGATTCACTGGTATAGCAGAAACAACAATCTGGGCGACTAAGTTCAAAAGACATTTTGCGAAACACACACAGGTACGATTTCACACTTAACATTGTTATGAACAGCGATACGGACAAATGTTCACCTTCGGTGTATGTAGCAATATTTACTCAAAAACTGCATGCAAATCAATACAATAAATATATTTAAAAAGAACCTTAAATAATTCTAGCCATGTCACCCCTATGCTAATGCAATACATTGGAATTATACACATACATATGTTCCAAAAAGTAGTAATTTATGTGACTTATGTTAAAGACAATAAGCTACATTACAAATAGGTAATTATGATGGATCTACAGAACTTCCCATTGATAGTCATTCATAGTGCCTTGATGATGCTTCATTGACACAGCAATGGCAACGATCAGACAATAACTATTTTTAAAAAGTACCTTCGACATCTCTGACAATGTTACCCCCATAGTAATGCAAGTTAGATATTGGTTAACATGTACAAACATGGTTCTTGCATTCACTTTTCAGATCGATCTGTCCTCATCTTTTCTAATTTAAGCATTGACAGTTTTTTCTGAAGTTGAAGGACATCAATTTGGAACAAAGCTGTTTTCCTTGAAAGTTCTTTGTCACTGAGATTATCTTTGCTTGTGCAGGATTGATCCAGAGTGGTGTGGAGTGGTTGCTGTAAAGCTGGGCTGGACTGGGCTGGGCTGGGCTGGGCTGGGGCTTCAGATTATCGAAATGTGGTTCATTAATGGTCAAACGGCCTTCTACCACCCACTTCCATTACATATATGGAAAATGAGTGAAAATGTCTTTGCTTTTCTTCATACTGCTGTTGTTACAGTTATGGCAACTCTGCCTAACAACGTTTGTTTTCCCCGTGTGGTTGCACTAACAGCTACACTCTCTACACGATGAACAATATATGATCTAAAATGGTTGAGATAATTTAATCCATTCCACTTGATTGTGATTCAGATACCTTGTTTCATGTGATCGAGGTAAGCATACCTATACAGTGTATATGCGAATCTGTTTGAGAAGTAAGTAAAGAGTATTGTAATTACCTAATTTAAAGCTTGGTGCCTCTGCCATGTCGAAACGTTGCTGGTGTACTGTTGATGTCGCGGCAAGTTGGGTCTTCCTGCACACGTTAATGCGTCTGCACTATATATACTGAATAATGACGTCAGTACTGTTATGGCAACTCAACAACATTTGCCTAACAACATTTGTTGTCCCTGGATGGCTGCTCTAACAGCTACATGCTCTACACGACGATCAATATATGAGCTAGAATCGTTGAGATACATTAATCCATTCCAGTTGAATATGATTCAGATGCCTTGTTTCATGCCATTCCCTTTGTCATTATGAAATGTAAGCCGGTGGAATGTTGACATCATGAGGAAAAATAGTGCGGTTCCTCAAACACAAATCTGCAGTTGTAATAGTTAGAATGTCATTCATCTGATCTATCTTGAGTGTGGCTGTGAATTTTGTAAGGTTAGGGTAACCTAATGGTTAAAGTGTTCGCTCGTCACGCCGAAAGCCCGGGTTCGATTCCTCACATGGTTCCAATGTGTAAAGCCAATTTCTGGTGTCCACACACACACGCATGCACGAACGCACGCACGCACAGACACCCCTTAAAGTCCGAGAGCAATGTCGTGTTAGATCATCTCTGCTTTAACCATGCTTGTCGAAGGAAGGAGAAAGTGCTTTAACCTTTTATATATCAAGCCTCATGTCAGACCTTGTTGTAGCATATTGCAAAGAGAGAGCATTTTGATGTCAGTTTACATCACATAAGCGGCCATTCTCAGTAAAATGTACAATTGCCAGTGGAAACCCGTGTGAAAAAAATGTTGGGTAAATAGCATTACTTTCCATGAAGTACAAACATTGAAGAATCTGTTGCTAAATATTCAGCACTCAGGCACAAGTAATTTCCTTGCAACATCACTTTATACTATCACAATTTTTAATGTTTTAATTAACAATGTAACTGTTGTTTTTATACTAGCACACTGCTTTCGATCTGGGATTCGGTGAATTTTATTTTTTCCAGTAAAGTCAATAGTTCTTGGAAACTGTTAATCAATACGCCCGTCTTTAGGCATGCGCTGCGCTGTTCGTGTTGGAGTTGTCAAACAGTTACTCGTATCCACTTGTATCTATAGAACAGATTTAGTTCTCATTATTAGAATAGAGGCGGTGGGGTAGCCCAGTGGTTAAAGCGTTGGCTCGTCACGCCGAAGACCCGGGTTCGATTCCCCACATGGGCACAATGTGTTAAGCCCATTTCTGGTGTCCCCCGCCGTGATATTGCTGGAATATTGCTAAAAGCGGCGAAAAAAACTAAACTCAGTCAGTCAGTCAGTCATTATTAGAATAGCGCAGTTTAATTTACGAAATTTTACACTCGTCTTAAGAAGTGTCCAGCTTCGAAGATTTGAGTCTTTGGAGAATAAACACAAGATGCTGTTCTTAGGTCTATGAAGTGATATTTTCACATGCCACACTGTACCTCATATTCTAAGATTAGATATAGGAGAGAAAGAGTAATGAATTATGATTTATTGATATTTAACGCCGCACTCAGCAATATTCCAGCTATATGATGGTGGTCTGCAAATAATCGAGTTTGGACATGACAATTCAGTGATAAAAAGCATCGTTCTACGCAGTTGGGATGTGATGACACGTGTCAACCAAGCCAGGGAGCCTGACCACCCGATCCCGTTAGTCGCCTCTTACGACAAGCATAGGTACTGGAGACCAATTCTAACCCGGATCATCACGGGTAAGAAAGAATAATGAGAAACTCAGAGCTTCTTTGGAAAGTAAAGGCATAACTTAACGCTGCCACATGTATGTGACACAGAATGAAACCAAAGCCTCCCAAGGTGTCCTATGTACTCACGGCCACCATGGACAGATATTTCAGTCACAACCAGACCTCAGTATTTGGATATTTTATAAGATTTCGTCATAGACAATAATCACAGACCCCCACATATCCTGAATAAAAGTAATAAAAGAATAATAAAAGAAATAAATATATATGGAAAATGAAATCATTTATATCCGAAGTCGGAGATCAAGTCAGAATATACCATTTGGGGGCATTCCTTTAAAAGATGGAGTGAAGAAATATACTGAACATCATTGAAAACGCACCACCTGTATTAGTTTGGATTTCCAAGAGCATAAATGAGCAATCGGTGTAAATTTTACATACTTTTGTAGTCCAATGATTGGTAAAGAAAAGAAACAAGAAACCAATCCAGCAAAACAGTGAAGTTTTAATTCAGCTGACCATGAAAGAAAGATGGAGTCAAATTAGGAAAGTTAGTAACATGTATGACAACCGTTAGCAGCAACACAAGCTGTGCAAAACGTCTCCTCATTGAACTGATAAGTCTCTGAATAATGTTTTGAGGCAATGCATTCCACTCTTGTTGCAAGGCATTCTCAAGTTCCCAAAGGTTGTTGATCTGTGGGTGACGTGAGAGGCGTTGGCCGATGTAATCCCACAAGTGTTCAATGGGAGACAAATCTGGTGACAATGCAGGCCATGGAAGTAGAGGAATGTTGTTGTTTGCCAGAAACTGTGTTGCAACACGTGCAGTGTGCGCTCGAGCATTGTCCTGCTGGAATGTGTGCAGATCTTGATGTTGGTTAAAGAAGGGAACGGCGTTGTTCTGAAGAATGGTGTCACGGTAGAAAATGGCATTCACTCTGCCACGACAAACAATCAGAGCGGTTTTGTGATGATTACTGATTCCCCAAAAAAAAACCCCAACAACAACACAAAAGCAACAACAAACAAACAAACAAAACACAACCAAACCAACAACAACAAACAAACAAAACAACATCAAACAAACAAAAAAACACAGGAAAAAAACACACACACATACACCATAATGCTTCCTCCATCCCACCGATCGGTTTGCACAACACAGTCCTGATGGTAACGTTCTCCCCGTCGACGCCATACCGGTAGACGCCCGTCATCATTTCGCAAGTGAAAACGTGACTCGTCGGAGAACACAACACCATGCCAACGTCGTAACAACCACAAACGATGCTGTTCAGCCCATCGTCGGCGTTCACGGCGATGTCTATCAGTCAGGATGGGTCCAAAATAAGGGCGTCGACACCGTAATCCTGCCGCACGGTGACGGCATTGGACGGTGGACGCAATGATCAAACCACGTCGACCTTGGACAGCGTTGGCGGTTCTGGCAGCCGGCAACGTACGATCCCGAATATGGCGCCGAACAATGTCTCGATCTTGGCGAGGGGTGGTAACACGTACATGGGCCGGGACGTTGGCGGTCCCTGGTGGTTCCTGTTTGTTGGTGCCTGTTGGCAAGTCTTATGATGGTGGAATGATGGCAACCAAATGGTCTAGCAATAATCCTGCTTGATGTGCCAACCTGCAACATGCCCAACGCCCGTTCTCGTTCCTATTTGCATTGCAAAATAAAATTTACTTGCGGAGGTACAGCTAAAATGAGAGCGGCTTTTTGCCGACGGTCATTTATACCCATAATCAGCATGTTTTACGCATGCAATTTGTGCTTTTCGTGTGTGTTGTGCATGAATTTTGTTGTTGTCATGTGATGTGTTCCATGATGTGTTCGGGCAATCCGTTCGTTACTGTTCAGCATTATTTATTGTCTTTTGTGTTATTAACAACATTTCCAACGTTCATTTTCACTCTCCAAACAATCCTATTACCATATTTCAAAATTTACAGGTGGTGCGTTTTCAATGATGTTCAGTATATTTATCATACGAAGGCGTTAGTACAGACATGGAATCCAGATTATCAGTTGACAGACGTAGTTGATGGAAGTTGTTATTCAAATGACAAGCAGAGAGTAGACAGGCTTGCACATATTGGCGGGTGGAGAAAATGGTTATGAAACAAAGCATGCTGATCAAGAATACAGTTTATATCAAAACGTACAAATATGGTTCGGCAGTTAAATTCGACTTTGGTGGAGACCTAAGCAATATTACCGCTATATGGCGAAGGTCTGCAAATAATCGAGGCTGGATCAGACAATCCAGTGATCAACAGCATGAGCATCGATCTGGGCAGCCTGACCACCCGATCCCGATAGGTTTTCTTTTTGTTTTGTTTTGTTTTTGTTTTGTTGTTGTTGTTTTTTGTTTGTTTGTTTTTTGTGTTTTTGGGGGGTGTTGTTGATGTGTGTTTTGTTTTGTTTTGTTTTGGGGTTTGTTTTGTTTGGGTTTCTATTTTTGTTTATGGTTGGGGCTTTTTTGGGGAGGTTTGGTTTATTTTTTATTGTTTTGTTTTTGGGGGTTGTTTTTGTTTGTTTTTTGTTTTGTTTTTGTTGTTGTTTTTTGTTGTTGTTTGTTTGGGGGTGTATATTTATATTTTGTTTGTGTGTTTGTGTTGTTTTTCCTTTTAAATGCATGCACTGACAAAAATGACGGACCCCAGAAACGTCAGACTAATTAATATGCCGTGAAATGTTAAATGTAAGCACAGTGTTAAGGAGAAAAGTTGATTCCAGTCTGTTTGGGTCAGCATGATGCCGATGAATCACAATCTAACACCAAATCGGTTCATGGTCAAACATTCAGCGCAGAATGTAATGAAAACATCAGACCAACTCTGGAAACATATGTTTCATAACGTTTGTCTCCAAACTAATAAAGTTACTCAACAGACTATCATCATTTTGTTTTGATTTTCTGTGTGAAATTTTACGAGGGTAAAGTAACAGTTAACTGTTGGAGGAACAGCCTCAAGAGCGTGAAGCTAGTGTAGTTGAGACGTCACATCAAGCATAGCAAATCGATGTATTGACGCGTTACATGAGAAAATGAAATTTACCTCTGACATCAAGTCCATTATTTACAAAGTTTAGGATTGTTTAGGCGAAAGTGAAAAGGGTCACCTTAAATATGTAAATTTGCTAAACGCGCTGCATGTCCAGTTTGGGTGTCACCCATTTTATTCTGCGGAGCTTGGGGTCAGCAAATCTGTACCAACGTACTGAGGGGGACAGTAATTTTGTTCATGAAAATATGTTTAAAATCATGCTTACATATTATGGGAAGGGGAAGGGGGTCATTGATTTTCTACATGACATGCATGCAAGGGGGAGGGGGAACACTTATTTTGTACATAAAATTTTGGGGGTCATACACATTGTACATGTAACAGGGATAAATCCAGGGATTGTGTATTGTGTACATACATTTATAATTAATCATTTTCATTTTTATTCTTATTTCAGGTGATCCGACAGACGACTTCTATATACATTATATATATGTTATATGTTGTCAATCCAGTTGCATCTTGTCTTGGCCTTAACTGTTCAGTTCTGTGTTACAGGGCTGGTTCATTGTGTATTTAAGGGTATCTGGGTCGATCTACTTTTATGTCATTGTCTTTAACAATAGCCCAGGCTCAGCTTCTCAGTTGATTGGTGTAAGTTCAAATATACTTCTCACCGCTATGTCACTAATCAGTTTTGCACCACACTGTCTCTACATGAGGACTATCCTAAAGATTGAGTTTTGATCTAAGGTTAGTAATTATACTGTTTGTAATATATACACAGCTTATTAAACCCTAATATAAATAATTGTATAACATAGGCACAAGTATCTTCAAGATAAATCAAATGTAAATATTTACACAGTATGCTATTTTACCTGTATGAATGTGCGTACGGTTGGTTTTTGCTATATGTTTATGTTGGCTTGTAGTTCTTGTTTAACAAATGCTCTATATGATGTAAGATTGATCTGTTTTATCAATTCTGTATCTTGTTTGTAACTCCATAGTGGTAGTTTCAAGTATGTATATATGTTGGTATAATGGTATTATTTTATGTATTGTCTCATGGACAATACCTCTCATCAGTGTATCCTATTTTATGTAGGATTATTGCACGTGTTGGCTGCCCGGCTGCTGGGTGCTTGAGCACACTCCCGTGTCACCCACATGGTAGGTTTCGTTGTCTGTATTTATAGTCTGTTTCATGATATGCCACATGAAATGTAACTTGTAATAGTAACAATAGTATATGCCATTTTTCATAACCTGCGTGAGATTATGTAAGACAGATACATTGTTTACTTAAGTCTTTGTTATTCCGATGTGTATATATGAAGACATGCATTTATGAGATGTTTATACCTCCACATATATGAAGGCATATGTTCATCGGATGTGGTTTTAGCATATACATATACATTGTATAATTAATTATGATTGTTACAGAGTGTCTACTCCTAAAACTTCTCCCACTACGGAATAAAAGATATTGACTTCACAACCCGTAGCCTGTGGTTATTACAGAGCACCACTATTTCATGGCTGAAACATACATACTTCTCCATAAAAATCATCATCACACCAACATCCAACAGCAGGAAAAGTGATATGGTAGCATGGCTAGAAAAACAAGATATTACGTTTCCATCAAAAGCAACTATACCTGTTTTGAATGGCATAAAAAGGCGCTAAAAACAACACCAATCTATAAAGCAGATCAGATATATATGGCATTTGGACTCTGCGTAGATGAATATCTCAAAGCTCATGGCCATGAAAGTTTACGTTTACCGCCTTACCATTGTGATCTCATTCCAATAGAACTTATTTGGGGTATCATTAAATCTGTTGAGGGTCGCAACAATACCATGTTCGGACGTTAAAAACGAAGTACACAAAGCCATAAGTAAAACAACACCAGCAATCTGGAAAAACTGTGTACAGGAATTTGAAATTGAAATAGAGAATCAGTACAGGATAAAAAGAGGTTTAGATTCTGCCACCATTCAACCAGTCATCATAGGTGTACAATCTGAGAGTAGTGAAAGTGAATCAGGAATTTCCTCAGTTCCAGACTAGAAGAGTTTCGATACAACCCCTAAATGATGACATCCGAACCTGCACGTGCTTCCCGTTATTGAGGCTGTTCCCCCAACATTTTGCCCTTACTTTACCCTCGTAAAACTTCACACGAAAAACAAAATAACAATAGTTTGTTAAGCAACTTTTTTAGTTTGGAGACAAACCTTATGAAACCTTTTTTTCCAGGGTTGGTCTGATGTTTTCATTACATTCTGTGTTGAAATGAATATTTAATCTGGAAACCGATTTGGAGTTTGATTGAGAGAGAGCGAGAGAGCGAGAGAGAGAGCGAGAGAGAGAGAGATTATTTCCTCCAGTAGTTACCGAAGATTACAAACAAAAACATCATATTATTACAACACGTACATGAATATTAACAACTGGATGTTTAGAGATATATGTACAGAAATTTATGACATGAAGAGAATCATTCTGTATACCAGTTCACAAGGTGAGGTTTCAGGTCATATACATACAAAGAAAAGCGTAACAGTATGGTTTCCCATAGTGTTGAATCTATAGAGTTATAAAAGTCGTTTTCTGCTCCGAAGAGAAATGACAACATATCTTGTTCACTTTGCATTTCAAATATTACGTAAGTTTCAACATCAAGTTTATCAATTAAGCATGCAAAGAAATCATTTCGTTGTTGTATTAGGTTTTCACAGTGAAGAAGCATGTGGAAATCATAGTCAAATGTTTGTTTATTACAAAGAGCACACTCTTTTGAGATTTTACCTCTTGATAATATTTTGACACAAAATTGCAAGGAAGATTTATAATTAGGGTGTTTATATGCCAGTTGCCAGAAAGTGTGATAAGAGAGTGTAGTATGAGTTGTTGCGTAAAACGACATGTTTGAACGATAGAGAGTTTGTGATCACCATAATTGTTCTTCATAACTATGTACAGTAGCATTTACAATTCTTCTCCATACACGTTTTGGAGGAAATATGCCTTGAGCAATATAATTGTCAACAAATGTATTTAGGTTATACTTTTCAGATAATGATAAAAGATCATCACAGATGGTGTTAGATTTTACTGAAGTTGCAATAGCAGCACAAAATATATGTTTTGCAAAGTTGTCACACTCAGTGTTACATAGTCGCCCAAGAAATAGTAGTTTACATTTATCGATATACCCAGTTAGTGACCATAATCCCAAATTTGCAATGGTAGATATTGATGATGACCTCTTACCAAGACCTTGCACAAGACGAGCAAAGTATCTTTGTGTTTGTTCAAAGGTGTCAGCCTGTTGGACTTTGATGTTTGGTAATACTTCACAGCCATAGAGACTAGTTTTAAGAATCATTCTGAGCCATATTTTAACACAAGTAATTGGATGTAGGTCAGAATCATTCAGTCCAATAGATCTAAGTGAGTTTACATTCTGTCTTGCTTTCTGACAATACTTTTCACTTCTAGTTTTGTTGAGAGGTTACTTGTAAAGAGTACACCCCCCATATACGGTAGATTCTGATAAGGGGATTGGGATGTTACCTATGCTACAGTGGACGTTTACATCATAGCCTTTTCTTTTGCTAAAAACGATGATGGTACTTTTTGATGGGTTATATGTTAGACGCCATTTAGAAGCGTATGAAGAGACAATATCCAGTGATACCTGTAGGCCATTAGGGGATGTGCTTATGAGTGTAGTATCGTCAGCAAGCAAGACAGCTGGAACGTCCATACCAAAGACACGGATACCACAGCTAGCTTCTCTTAAAGATGTAATTAGGTCATTAATAAAAATGAGAAAAAAACCAAGAGGATATAACCCTCCCTTGTCCAACACCTTGTTTGACCAAGTACATATCTGACCTCTCGCCGTGGTATGCAACAAATGATTGGCTATTGGTGTAACAGTGATGTAACAGTTTCCATGTATTACCTCTAATACCAAGTTCATGAAGCTTATAGAATAAACCATCATGCCAAATTCTGTCGAATGCTTTTGCATTGTCGAGAAAGGCTGTAAAGACAGGGGAATCTCTATGGTTATAGTATTGTATACTCTCCATGAGAGTAAACACAGACATTATGCCTCCATGCTCTTTTCGAAATCCAAATTGTAACTTGTCAGGAAAGTCCGAATTTGATTTAAGCAATTTATTTTCAATTCGTTTGAGCAAGAGCTTTTCAAATAATTTACCAAGGCAAGATGTTAGTGTGATACCTCTGTAGTTTCGAGGGTCGGTTTTATCATTTTTACCTTTGTATATTGATATTACCATTCCAATCCTATATTCGTATGGGACATATTGAGATTCAATCATATGATTGAATAGTTTACATACATAATTAATGAATACATCACCTGCATATATGATATGCTCGTTTGTAATTTTGTCGGGACTTGGGGATTTGTTTTTGCTAAGAGACTTAAGAGCATCCTTTACCTCATCAAATAGAAAGTCTCTTTCTAGTACCTCATCATAATCTTCAGTGCTGCTATTGTCAATTTTCTTAACCAATTGAGATATGTGATTTTTGAAATCATCATCAAATGTTTCTGACTCATGTGGTTGAGCTAGGTCGGTATAGTATTTGCCCCATATTTTACATACTTCAGAGGGCGTTGATCCGCTCTCGCCTCCGTAATCAAGTGTAGATACATTTGTAACTACTGAACGTTGCTTTCGGACAGTTTTGTAGAAAGTGTTTACGTCCAATTCAGCAGATAATTCAATTTCTTTTAACATTTCTTTTTTATGGGATCTTTTTGATTTCCGAAGCAGTAGTATATACAATGATAGTCTTGGACCAAGTCCAACAAAAGCCTCTGCAAAGCCTTATTTCACAAATAAGGCTTTTGTCAGGCCCTTAGATCTTGCTACCATTGCATCTACTACTTTTGACCTCCCATTGATTTCCCGACCTATAAAAAGTTGAGACACCAGCGGGATACGAACCCCACATGTATACCTCACAGCCACACCACTCAACCGACTGAGCTACCGGGGACTTAGCTGAAGTATCTCGGTTTAACGGGTCTATCCTGGGATTGCATCATCCAAAGCTGGGCTCCGTCTATAATAGTTCCACGTGCCGCTATGTCACGTTGACCTCGATGAAACAGTTTAATGTAAATCGCCTATGATCTCTTTGGTGTTCGTAATAAAGGCTTGCCGGGCTTTTTGTACCCCCTGTTCTATGTACTTTTTTTCACAGAGGATTGAACGAAACTCCTCCTCTGAGATCTTACTGTCAGTGAGTGCCGCGGAAATACGCTCACTTACCGTGTTCAGCTTTGCTTCAGCCAGAACCCTGATCTCGTCATGTTTCAACGCCTTACGATGCAGTCTGCGTGATGCAAACTTAAGCACCAACCCTAACACCCCTGTCACCCCAGCTGTTATTTCAATACCTAGCACTATATATGGAGCCACGATGGTAGTTAACAACCCAACACCTGCCACCCCTAGCCCCATGCTGGTCGCCATAAGGGTAGTATCAGTCCCGTCCACGATATTGAAAGCTCTATGGTACTTCTTACATAGTGCTTTCCGCGTGTCGCGGTCTTGTTCTAGTTGGCGTTTTACATCACATAACTGTCTCAAGCAGAACCCGTCTACTGTTTCCAGTGTCTTCACTACTTCCTCTACAACTGGGTACAGCCCCATTCTGTGCGCCTATAATATGTCTTGTATGATACTTTTTAATTGTGTGTTATTTAATTCTTGTATAGTGTATTTGAAGCTTGTAAGGTTTAGAAAACTGGTTATGTAAATATGTGAGAGGCTAATAACCGGCCCTGCTTCCACACGAACCCTATGGGGGGGTTACTAAGATGTTACAGAACCCGAGGGGGTCATATATATGACGATACGGCAACGTTGGTTATATAGGGGGTCCTCCCAACCTATTCGCAACACCTCTAAAACGGGTACCATAACCCCCCCAGTATCTAGCCCGAGATAGCCCTCTATGGAGAGTGTGGAGCCTGGTTTCATATTCACCAAACCCGATTGGAAACCGGGTACGCTAAAGTATAACTCCCCAGATCCACTTATCATGTTACCCATGTTACCCGGTATTAGCTTGAAACCTATATCAAACGTCGTAGTGAATGCCCCGAGCAAGATACCGTTGTTCCTAATTTTGGAGATAAACCCATCTTTGTTTATCGAGATATAAGGTGCAGTGAGGGTCATGTTGATCAACCATTTGGGTTCTTTATAGTCTGCTATGGGCACCCGACTATACACGCGGCCTTCCAAGTATAGGCCATACAAGGTGCCGTCCCTACCAGGCTGATTGAATCCACCCGTGTCTCCTAGGTCCCTGAGTGTGATTTTGGGTAGATGATCGGCCATTGCCGCCCGCCTATACACGTTGTCTTTCAAGTGTAGGACGTATGAGCCTTCCTCACCAGGCTGATCGAATCCCTCCGTATCTCCTAGGTTGTTAAGCGTAGCGTTGGGACGATGACTGGTCATTGTTATAATACTATTACGAGATAATTTCCAACTGGTTTTCTGATAATAATTCAGGGGTGCACTTCACCCCCATGAAGTGTATGTTGTCGGGTAGGAAGATCTTGGTTAGTGATATCGTATCTTCCACGATTACGGTGACTCCCTGCAGACTGGTTTTGGAGTCGACACCCACCCGCACGTAAACTGTGCAAACGTGATACTGGTGTCCTTTCGCCCAACCGAGTTTGATCCCCTTCACGATTAAGTCGAACAGTTTGCCCCCGAATGATGGGTATATTATCCATTTATCATCACCGGTGTTGACTAGGGTGTACCGAGTGTTGACGACCGCTCTTAAGGTATCTACTATATCACCTAGGGCTCCACCGGAGGGGACTTCAACGCGTTTGTAAATGTTGTTTTTCAGTTGCAAGGAGTACAATTTACCATCTACTCCGGGGTCGTCGAATCCGCGTGTATCCCCGAGGTCGGAGATCCCCACATTGACGCATTTTTTCAACTTCATTCCGGGACCTTGTGCGCTGGTCATTTTATGTGCAGCGTTATGCTGAGGTATCCTATATTCACGGGATTATGATTTATATCTAACACCGATATTATCAGCTCAACCTCTTATACTGCCGCGGTGAAAACGACTCGGTTCTGCCGTCGTTGTATTTCTCCGTTTTCACCGGTACTGCTCTCAGTATCGTGGAAGGGTGTCCACCTTCATTGTTGTCCGTTGTGCTCACCTGGCCGAGATGAATGCACAGCTCTCGGTACGGTACTAGGTCGGGTAACTTTGTGCCTGTGATGGTACTTGTTGGTTTTATCTCGTCAGGCGGCATACCGAGTGTCCTCGCCAATGGTCGACCGAGCCTCAAGGAGTTTCTTCCGTTGTTGATTAACACCACTGTGCCGTTTGAGTCGTTCATCTTGAGTTCGGCCCCCAGGGGCTTGAAGACCTCGTCGCTTAGAGAGCACACGCTGTAGTAGCCGTCAGTTATCTGGCTGCAAGCTCCACTGACGAACAGCTTATTGTTGTTGACGTTGATGTTAGTCCATCGCGGTAGGTAGGTGATATCGCAGAGTGCGACTTCGAGTTGACCCGACGTGTTATCGATCGCGTGCGTCAGCTGAACGGCCTCACCGCTCGTTATTCCTGGAAGTGTTATGTACATGTTAGAGTATATATACTCATTATATAATAGTTTTAAAATGTACTCCCAAGGAGTGTCTTACTCCCCTGGAGTGTTTTACCCTAAAGTGGACATAGATTTCCCCCACATGAAGATCGTGGTCGCTGATGGGATGTATTTCGACGCCCAGTTCATAGATGTGTTCAGCCTGTATAGGTTTTCGGTGACTAACGCTAAGATAGTTCATGCTTGGTTCAACAACCCGATGCAGTTCTGGCAGAATCAACTCAACTTCGCCGTGTGGTGCGCTACAACTGGGTGTGGTGTGACATTGACCGACACTCGGCGTGGACTGTTGAGTCAGTCTGTGTTCACGTTCCACTTGTACTACCAGGTCAGGCGTATGCTTAAAGAGATCAGCGCTCCGGTCCCACAGGACAAAGCATGGAACGCAGTAAACAACCAGAACGATAGACGGGCCTACGAACGTATTTGCAACGAATTCGAACTAAACCCGAAGACGGATTGGCGTTTGCCGGGACCGAACTACGGGTTGGGTATCCCCATCGTTCACAACATGCCCCTCGTGGATGCCAGCGAGAAGTTGAAAGAATGGGGTGATAAGTCGTATCATCACCTCACAACGAACGAGTGGGATGACCGTTACATGGTTTTCAACAACAGCAAGGAATACCGAGTCTGGAGGTTCGAGCAGGGGGCAGTGGATGACTGGAAAAAGTTCATGTTGGACTCGTCGAGAGGGTTCACTCGTGCCGGGGTAATCAGGTTAAACGACTCGATTCGAACGTACGTGTGGGCGCTGTTGGGCGCGCCAACGCAAACGCGTTCCAACATCCTCGGTAAGGGGACTGCTTACGACG
This sequence comes from Haliotis rubra, assembly GCF_003918875.1. Lineage (NCBI taxonomy): Eukaryota > Metazoa > Mollusca > Gastropoda > Lepetellida > Haliotidae > Haliotis > Haliotis rubra. The sequence goes on from NW_025767181.1 coordinate 797,355, forward strand.
CTCAGAAACAGTTCGTTGTTAACGTTGAGGATGCTATCAATTCTCCAGTTGATCTACCGAGCGCCATCAAACGTTACCAAAACGTGTTGGAATACGCCCGGTCGAAAGTCGACTACGTCTTCGACGTGGGACTGTACATGGCTCCGGGCGATATGCAACTGAGAGTAAAAAAAGTTGTGGGCTACAACAATGAAATAGTCATAGCCACGGCGGACCAAAAGTTGGGAGTCAATTTTGATGTCAACGTCCCCCACGTCCCACCACCCACGACCGGTGAAACGGGTATAGTGGCGCCACCCCCGGAGCCTAGGGTTCAACCCACACCCCCTGTGGGGTCACACACACCTGCACAGCAGCAGCACATCGATCGTAAAACAGCCCTGGTGGTTGGCGGGGTAGCGGTCGGGTTGGGACTTATTTGGTTAAAAATTCCTTAGCCGCTACGTACACCAAACTCGCCACGGCGACGATGGCTGCCCACAGGTTTTGACTGAGCCACGTGGCAGTTTTAGCAAGAGCACTCAGTAACCACGAGACGATGCTACCCAGGATGCCGGGTAGGGCTTCGGCGGCCTTACCAGCCAGTTTAGCCAGGGCCTCCCCTAGGGATTTCAGGTGTTTTTTTATCCAGTCTTTGACACACTCACCACTTGGTGGTGTGCCGCCGGCAGGCGTGGTGGTACCCCACTCAATGACACCACCAGGGTTGATATGATGAAGCCCAATGCAGTCAAAATGCTGGCGATGATGATGCCTTGCTCTCGGAAGAGGATTCGGATCCTGTCAGCTAGCGTGGTGTCTTCATTTAGGACTCGATCGATGGTTTCCCGTACACGACTGATCTGGGATCGGAGGGCTTCCCGGTTCGAGGAAGCAGATTCCAACAGAGTCCGTCTCTCATCTTCCAAGTTTTTTATTCTCTCCTCGATACGACGTTTCATATCATCGTCTTCAGTTTCGGTGAGTTTTATTTTCTCGCGAGCAATGTGCTCGTCGACTTCGTTCAATTTCCCCATGTTCTCCGCGTACATGTTTCAAGGCTTCGTCTAGGCCTCGCAGTTCCCTCAGGGGAAATTCTAACCCCGGCAAGGGTTTGTCATGGTACGTGGTCAATATTTTCTCGATACTGTCTGATGTTTCTTTAGCATCCCCAGTATTGTCCCTGGCTGCTTGCAGATCTTGGACGACCTTCGGGGGAAACTAAGGCCATGCGCCAATGTAATCTATGAAGCCTAGTTCATCACGGATCAGTTGACTCCCACCAGGACGACTGGTGAGTGTTGACAAAGCATATGGCCCTTTCCCGTCTTTTCTCATGATATCGACACCCGGGTGAGCCTTCTTATCTACGGTAAACTTGGCATAGTCTCGTACCAACGGCTTCATGTTGTCTCCATTTTCAACTGCGTCGTAATAATCGTCGACAGCCGGCTGTACAAGTTCAGCACTTAAGGGGTTGTTCGTGACTGTGGTGTCATCCTCCCCGAATGCCTGGGCACTATCATCCCACATATCATCCATAGGGATGTACTCAGCCATTATTTAGTATTAAAACTTATATATTTCATTTATATAACAATGTATGGTAGAAAACTAGATCCTTTCAGAAGATCAAGAGAGCCTCTAGGCGTCAGAGCCGTGCGCCAGTCGGTGACCATCACCAACAATCCCAGCAAGATAGACCAGAACCAAACGCTGCTGGTTAGATTCCCAAACCTTGGCGAGAATGACCTCATTGTACCAGGCACGGTTCGACTGACGTTTAACCTCACGCTGACCTCCGGCAACAACAAACGCGAGCTAGTGCGGAACGTAGGTCGAGCCATCATCAAGAAAACCACCATCAAGATCAGCGGTAACGAGGTGCTGAGCATCGACGACAGCGACGTCTTTCACTGCTACGGGGACCTCTGGAAAAGCGAGGGAGAACGAGTCAATGACTTGTATCAAGGTATCAGCAAATCGACCCGGTTGCGTATGGGATACGGCTTCACGCAAGACCAGCTAGACAAGATATCGGACGGTGAAAAGGCCATCGCCCAAGCGTACGGGAACAGGTTCTGCGTGCCGCTCGACTTCGAGTTGCTCACGGGACACGCGCCGTTTTACCAGGCTGCGCTGGGTGATAGGCTTGAATACGAGCTCACGTTTAACGACTACAGCGAAGTCGTGCGTACGCCGAACGGTGATGAGGCCGGTTACACCATAGACAACATCTCTCTGGAGTTTGACATGGTCACTAGCCCGGAGCTGGCAAGGCAGGTTCGAAACCAGTACTCGGGGAAGGTGGCCATCCTGTACAATCGCATACTGAGGCATAGAGTGATCAATCGGGATAAGAGCGACACGCTGTGGAACATAAACCTAAACGTGCCGGCGCGATCGATGAAAAGCATCCTGGTCGTCCCCGTGGAGGATTACGAGCCGTTCCGAAGGGACAGCGAGAAGTTTTACAACCCCGAGATTGAAAAGGTGGAAGTGACCATCGAGGGCGTGCCCAATCAGCTGTTCAGCGCCGGTATGAGGGCGCACCAGCAGTGGGATGATATAATGAAACTACCGACCCGGCACCAACACGTCATCAAGGACCTGGACCTATCCTCCGTGCATATCGGTGAATACTTGACCACTAAGTACGCGCTGTGGTTGGACATGCGATCCACGGATGACGATAAACTGCACGGTAGCGGTCGCCGCATAGACAACGGCAGTGAGGGGATAACCATCCAGATCAGCAAGAAGGCTCAACTCGCTGGCAAGTTGAAATTATATCTGTACGTGATTATGGACGCGCAACTTAATATAGACAATGGGAGATTCATGCAGGCCATTTATTGATTTGCCCCGCGACCCACACTGCGCCATAGTGTGTGGGCAGACTGGTTGTGGGAAGACCGTTTTCGTGTTGGATATGTTGGAGGGGTACTACAAGGATGTGTTCGACAACATCGTTATCATGTGCCCTACTCTGCAAATGAATGAAACGTACACAGAAAGGCCTTGGGTGATGACGGACCCGGACGTACACAAAGTCGATCCGGGGACACGCCTGCAGGACTGGTTGAAAGCTCTTCACGGGAAATTTAAAGGGGAGTCGACGCTGTTCATACTGGACGACTGCAGCGCTAATCGCGAGATAACAAGAGAGACATGCTATCGTACCTGGCCTTCTCCGGCCGACACGCACAGCACAGCGTCTGGGTGCTAACGCAGAAGTTCAACTCGGTGTTGAAAGACCTCAGGGAGCAGACGCGATGGGTGGCCTTATTTCACTGCAAGGACAGGGATTCATTCGAGGAGTGTTTGAGAGAGAACGATGTGATGAGTAAACATGATAGGGAACGGGTGAAGAAACAGCTCGCTGAAACTAAACATGCTAAGCCCATGCTCAAGACCAACCAACCAGTGGCCTATAGGGTGTTTTAGCTTAGCAAATGCTAAGCAAAGCTTAGCAAATGCTTAGCAAAGCTTAGCAATGCTTAGTAAATGCTTAGCGTTTAGCACTTATCAGTTATAGTTATAGTTATAGTTATGGTTGTTTTTGAAGTGCTCATCGTGTGCAACTTAACCTTCATTTCTCTGTGTTTCACCTATACCGTATATTATATAGTTAAAACTAAAACTTGCTTGTTACATTATAAGTTTGAGTGTGATGAACTGCTCGAACAACTGTTGGTGCCAGTGGGCGATGATAAGAGTGATGACAAGCGAGAGAGACGGGTGGCGTTGGCTGTTGGTGGCAAAGCCAAACATTACTTTGGGGACTACACTCCCGATAAAATTCACAAAATGTCAGCCAAAGAAATCGATAAGCTGTACGCTAGATACGAGGCTAGACTCGGGGCCGAGATGACGAAGACTATAGGATCGGCTATGACCCAGATATACACTGGTATTGCGTCATACTTCCTTTCCATCCCCCAGGAACGTCGACTTTACCTGTGGGAAGACCTTGAGAAAGACCCTTTTATTGAACATGCCTTGAGCTCTATCAGCTGCGTGCTGTACCACAAATACGGTATGTTGTTAGCCCCGGTGATGGCGGAGATTATCACGGCAAAGCATTGCCAATTTAAGGAGGGGAAAAATAATAATAATAGTATAGATGGATACTGCACAGGAGGAGACCCCACAACTGGGGGAGACCCCACCCCAACTGGAGGTGAACCCTCCCGAGGTGAACCCAAAGTTGGGGGAACCCCAACCCCCTACAGTCACCAGGCAGAAGAATCCTAAGAGAGTAGCTGCCGGTAAAAAAAGGTGGTGTCACCAACATAAAAGTAACTACACTCGACTCTTGTTGGTTGTAGGTGTAACTGCTGCCGTGGCTATCTCATGGTTATATACACGGCCCAGGGAGAAACCCCCGCAATTAGAGGTCAACCCACATATCATGCAATAAAATATATATTTTTGTATCATATACATAATGTCTGAGGGGAAAACGTTCGTCAACAACGCATACCACGCCACCGTGGTCGCAAGTCTAGCCGTAGGGTACGCTCGGTTGACTAAAATGGTGCTTAAACAACCGACTATCAAGCTAGATTTCAACCTGCAGGATATGGGTATGCTCATAATGAACCTTGGTATGGCGATGGCCACAAAGGACATCCTAGTAAAACAAGGGATACTACCTGAAAATATTATGAAGTAAATATAGGATGGCTACGATTGCCATGATGGTTGGTGGTGCGTTAGTAAATGCCCTGGCATTTTCCGGGAGTAATTTCCTCTTCTCGAAACTACGAGAGTCACACGCGGCTGAGATTCAGGCAGAGCGTAAGAGGCACGACCTTGCTGTTGAGAAATTACAAGCAGCGCAATCCAAGTACGCGAAAAAACGTGTTCAGAGGATCGATTACATTAACGAACAGCTCAGGCGTGAGAGCCATGCCGTTAAAACATTCCACGGTGTCGACGACGCAGCGAGAGAATACTACCTACTAACAGGTAAACAGCTGGAACCACTCAATAAACCCACACTCGCTCAGTACTACACACCATCCAAGGGGCAAATGGACCGTGAACTGGTCTTCATCGCGTTGGGTATAGCAACGACTGCGTTGGTTGCAAAACAATTAGACTAAGTACTCATATAAGTATGCTAAAGATGAGACCTGCTCCATACCGATGCGAATACATACTTATGGGGAAGAAAGAAGCCTGTGGTAGGAGATGCAGGACTGAGGGGTACTGTTGTTTCCATGGGAAGCCCTAACTACACGCGTGTTCTGTGTGTGGTATAGGGGTTAAAGGGCACTACTGCCTATGCAAAGCTCACGCGAGCAAAGCGTAGTCAGACATCATCTCATCTACGAGAATAAAAAGGCCTACATAAAAGAACATAGGCGACTTCTCAGGATAAGTCCCCAATTAGAGACTGTGAACACCTAGGTATAACTATGTTTGTGGAAATTGAGCCCAGGGAAAGTTGCCTGAGAAGCTGGCAGATGTATGTTGGGAAAAGTATAGATATCAGTGTCCTCAAACCCATGATTGTTAGCGAACTATATAAGGGGTGCTCGTTTACAATCATGGTGAAAGTAGGGTTTGATGTGCCATGGGCTGGGCACACTTGGAATTACTTTGATGGGGGGCGAGTAGATGTGCATGGGGAGATAGATCTACTTGTTGACAACTCGTTGCAAGTAATACAAAACACCCTACTATGCTGCGTATGTTCCGGGTGGGTCGAGGGAATAATCGATAAGGTGTATCTAGATATTTACTAAAGCTCCTCACTATTTTTTACCTTGCCGGCGGCCCAATTAGAGATTGATATACCTAGGTTTGTACGCAACTATGACTACTATTCGCGAGCTCAAGCAGATCGCGAGGCAGAGGGGTGTGATTGGTTACTCTAGGATGAGGAAATCAGCCTTGTTGAGATTACTTAACATACAAGCACCTCCCACAGTAAAACGATTAAAAGCCCAAGCAAAAGAACTTGGGTTCACGGGTTATTCCAACCTGGGGAGAGCCGGGTTAGTCGCATTGTTATCACATGACCCCGTAGGGCTGAACGGTCACCGTCAGCTCCCCACTGTAAAACAATTAAAAGCCGAGGTACGCAATTTGGGGTTAGGCGGATATTCCCGTATGAGGAAACCACAGCTTGTAGAACTATTACGGCAGAATAGAGCTATTGACCTACAGTTCATACCCACTGATCGCGCTGTAGGCAACTATTTGAGAGGCTGGCGGATGCATGTTGATAGGAACATAGACATCACAGATATCAAGCCTCTGATAGCTGATAAAGTCAACCAGGAACTAAACAATCTGGGAAGTATAAAGTTTCAGATCACAGTGAAAATGTCACTCGATAAGAACGTGGGGGGAACCCCCACTGGGGTCACTGAGTACGTTCAGCCTTACTTCCGAGGTAAACAGGAGGTCGCCACTCATACAGAGACCATAGACGTATTAATCGATACCAGTTTTCAGCAGATACGAGAATACCTACAACGCTTCACACACATGGGGTGCGGGTGGGTTGTTGGTAAAATCGATAATGTCTATCTAGACATAGCTAACTACGTGCTGTTCAGAGGCGGGTCATACCTAGACTTGCCCCCCTACTATAAGAAAAAACATGCCATGGTCAACGTCAAGAATAGAGGAGACGATTGCCTGAGGGTAGCTATCATGGCAGACTTGTATCCAGTTGACACTCATTCAGACAGGCTTTCTAGCTATCCCCAAGACGATGGACTCAACTGGGATGGTATAGATGAACCAACCCCCATATCTCAGATCACTAAAATAGAAAAACAACACGATATAGCCATAAACGTCTTTGGGCACGAAGGCAACACAACAATAGTGCACAGGGTCAGCCCAGTGTTGGGGGAGGAGGGTCGCCACGTTACCAATATATTCATGACCCAGCGAGGTGAAAAGTATCACTACATGCGGATAAAACATCTCAGTAGGCTGTTGCACGACCAGTCGAAACACGTTGGCAAAAAACACTTTTGTGTGCGATGCCTGCACGGTTTCAGCCGAGCTGATTTATTAGAATCCCACCGGGAGGATTGCCAAGGTGTGGGGCAGACGGCCATACGAGTCGACATGCCTAAGGAAGGTGACAATATCCTAAAATTTGGCAACCACAAGAACCAAATGTCTGTGCCTTATGTCATCTACGCCGACTTTGAAGCCTTAGTTAAACCAGTTGAGGTTGCCGGTATCCCCAATGCTCTACCCACAGGCGAGAGCTTCACACAGAAAACACAGGATCATGAGGCCTGTGGGTTTGGATACGTAGTCGTCCGTTGTGATGGGAAAACGAAAGCTCCTGTAGTGTACAGGGGTCCCGACGCAGCTGAAAAGTTTCTAAAGTGTTTGCAGGAGGAAGAAAAAATTATTAGGAATGCACTGTATACATTCGATCCCATGCGTATGACCAAAGCCGACCGGCTAGCTCACGCCTGTAGCACTAATTGTCACGTGTGTGACTCACCACTGAACGGTGATTCGGTGAGAGATCACTGCCACGTCACCGGTAAGTATAGAGGCACCGCTCACAGCGCGTGCAACCTCAAGCTAAGAATCAACCCCAAGCCAATAAACATCCCCGTGGTCTTTCACAACTTGAGAGGGTACGACTCTCACTTGATCATGCAGGCCATCGCGAGGGTTGACGGCAACCTGACGTGCATCCGCAACAATATGGAGAGATACATCTCCTTCAGCTTGAATGGCCTGAGGTTCATCGACTCGGTTCAGTTCCTACTGTCGTCACTCGACAGTCTGGTCAAGGCCAACGATACCTTCCCCATCACCGATCGATACACCGACGCCGAGACTCGACCCCTGCTAATGCCGAGACCAGACTAGCCCCCATCAGAGAATTTTACAGCAATCTGACCGACTCGGCAATATCCCAAGACGATTACTCCCACGCTATTAATGTATGGAATAAACTGGGTTGTAAGAATCTGGGTGACTATGACGACCTGTACTTGAGGACAGATGTACTGCTGTTAGCTGACGTGTTTGAGACGTTTAGGCGGACATGTTTCAAGCAGTATAAACTCGACCCCGCATGGTATTACACCAGCCCAGGTCTGTCGTGGGATGCCTTGCTGAAAAAGACCGGAGTTAAGTTGGAATTGCTGACAGATTATGACATGCACCTATTCATTGAGAAAGGCTTGCGAGGTGGGATTTCCATGGCAACCAAACGATATGTGAAAGCAAATAATCAATACGTGAAGGGCTACGACCCGAGCAAGCCAACCAATCATATTCTCTACCTCGATGCCAACAACCTGTATGGCTGGGCCATGAGGCAGTATCTACCCACAGGGGGATTTGAATGGGCATCGCACGAGGTCGATGTTATGAGCATCGCGGACGATTCGAACAAAGGTTATATCCTCGAGGTTGACTTAGAATACCCCAAGGCATTACACACATCACACAACAGCTACCCCCTGGCCCCCGAACGTATGAGGGTTAACCCAGACTGGATGTCTGAGTACCAACATAACTTGTTAGGTTGGCGGGTGACAGACGTTGAAAAAACTCGTACCCAACTTAATGAATAAGACCAAGTATATCGTTCACTATCTAAACCTACAGCTGTACCTGTCGTTGGGTATGAGGCTGACCAAAATACACAGGGTGCTCGTGTTCAACCAGAGCCCCTGGATGGAGCCATACATCAGAATGAACACAGACCTCCTAAAGCTTGCCACCAGTGACTTTGAGAAAAATCTCTACAAGCTCATGAACAACTCGGTGTTTGGTAAGACTATGGAGAACCTGAGGAAACGCGTGACCGTGAAGCTGGTTCGGTCGAATGAGGAAGACAAGCTCAGGAGACTGATAGCCAGTCCGGCATTCAACCGTAGCAAAATATTCACCAACGACCTGGTTGCCCTACACATGAAGAAAAGCCACATAAAATTCAACCGGCCTGTTTACGTGGGGATGAGCATCCTCGATTTATCCAAACACCTGATGTACGACTTTTACTACAACGAGCTGAAAAAACAGTACTGTACACTGACACGGATTCCCTGCTGATGGAGATTCGAACCGAGGACGTGTACGAGGACATGAAAAAACGCCTCGATTTGTAAAACACCAGTGACTATCCCAAGGACCATGCCATACACAGAACGGTAAATAAAAAGGTCCTAGGTAAGATGAAGTGTGCTGGCACGCCCATAGCCGAGTACATAGGTTTGAGGCCTAAGATGTACTCCATCCTGAAGGCCGACAATGGTGAGATCCGGAAGGCGAAAGGTGTTAAGAAGTACGTGGTGAAACAACACATCAAACACGCCAGATTCAAGGAAGCCCTGTTCAAGACCCGTACCTTCAGGCATAAAATGAACATGCTTAGAAGTGATGGGCATAGGATATACGGACTGACTATAAACAAGACGTCCCTGTCGCCGATGGACACTAAACGTTGGATAGCTATTGATGGGATCAACACGTGCGGCGTCACGGGCATGAGAAAATTGAACCAAGAACATAGGTGTATATAGGCTGACGACATGTCACGGAACCAGAGAAAGTTTGAGGCTATTTACTATAGCCCGGCGTGGGTACTGGAAAGGAGCTAGGCTGTACATAAGCTGGCTAAAATGGCGCGAAAGTACCCCGGAGGAGGCCAAAGCATGGCTTGAAAAACAAGCCCTGTGGCAGATCTATTTACGGCACCACGCTTCGTGCCTAGAAGGAAGTTCGGCATTATCATACCCAATAGCGTTCACCAGGCCGACCTCCTCTTCCTACCCCACGATAAGAGGTACAAGTATGCCTTAACCGTCGTGGACGTGGCCAGTCGCTACAAGGAAGCCGAACCCTTGACCGCAAAAGACTTGGTCCAGGTAGCCCGAGGATTCGAGCATATACAAGCGCCAGTCGCTGGCGTGGCCAACAGAGCTGCAAGTTGACCCGGCGAGGAGTTCATGGGTGTCGTGTCACACCTGCGGATAAACACGACACCAAGGTCAGGCGATAACACGGCAGGAGCCCATCGCCAGCCAAGCCATAGTTGAGAGATTCAATAGGACTTTGGCTGAGCACTTATTCGGACATCAGTATGCGAAAGAGATGGCCAACCCGGGGAAACGATCGACTGAATGGGTCGCATGGCTACCTCAGGTGGTGTCGGCAATCAACCATGAAGCCACCCGTCTCACCGGCAAGAAACCGGCAGACGCTATCAAACTAAAATCAATAGTGGCAGAGTCGGCTGCTCCATTGCATGGGAAAGAGAAACAGATACCAGATAGGGCCCTAGTGAGGTACCTATACCAGCCGGGGGAACACGAGGGTGATAGCCGTAAGCGAGCCACCGATCCTATATGGTCAGTCAAAACTTACAACATAGATAAAGTGGACATCAAAGCAGATGAGCCGAACTTGTACTACTTGAGAGATGGGCCAGGTAGAGGGTTCGTTAGAGATGAATTATTAGTCATACCATATGGCACAATGTTACCCCCCAAGCAAAATATTTAACACTTACCAAGTAATCCCAATAGTATCCTATCAACACGACATGTCACATGATCAGGAAAGTGCTAGTTCGCAATCCCAGGATAGACCCGTTAAACCGAGATACTTCAGCTAAGTCCCTGGTAGCTCAGTTGGTTGAGTGGTGCGGCTGTGAGGTATACATGCGGGGGTTCGTATCCCTCTGGTGTCTCAACTTTTTATGGGTCGGGAAATTAACGGGGGCTCAAAAGTAGTAGATGCAATGGTAGCAAAATCTAAGGACCCGACAAAAGATTTATTTGTGAAATAAGGCTTTGCAGAGGCTTTTGTTGGACTTGGTCCAGGACTATCATTGTATATACTACTGAAGCAGACATCGGAATTTTCTTTTCTCATCTTTATAGGCCAAACGTTGTTCAGAGTCATGTTCGCGAGGTTTACCGGAGTTTATCCATGCACGCCTAGCTACTCGCATATCGTAGTGAGCATCATTTAGGCAATTAGATTTCCAAAAAGGTTTGAGATATGGTTTGTAGTTACTGTGAGGTATAGAGTTTGATGAAGCATACATTAGAGCAGAGCTTATTATATCATTGAAGTGATCTATATTGTCTGGTTGGTTAAAATCTACATGAGAAAAATTCCGAGAATACATAACGTCCTCGAATAATCTTTGGTAAGCGTCAATGTCATTTTCATTAGCTAATTTCCATTTTGGAATACCATAATGAAGATTGCTATAACATTCCTTTACTGGCATATTTATGGACACAGAGCAAGGCAGGTGATCTGATACACTAAACGGACAAGTGTCATCTACCATAACACTGGTAACACATGTGCTTAGATCGGATGGTATAAGAATGTAGTCAATCATACTTTGAAATAAATTATTTTTTGACCTACGAGTATATTTACATGTATGTGAATTCGTAGGCATAAGTTTGAGAGCATTTATGAGGTCTCTATCTGACAAAGCACACTTCAAAGTTTTGTCTCTGTGTGATAAAACATGCTTACATATGTCATATTTCCTAAAAATGTCGGAAAGCGGAAGTAAAATCTCCAAAACAAGCCCGCAATATCGTCAAAAACTCTCAGTTGCACTCACGAGAACCGTTTTGTAAACAAACGCACATGGGATCCGCCTTTTACTCAAAGTCCGAATGTCAGAAGGCCCGTAATTCAGAATGCCGTTAGTCAGAAGGTCCGGTAGTCAGAAAGCCCATTTGTCAGAAGGGGCGTTCTGACTAAACCCACCCCCCAACCCCCAAGCCTACGGAAAGGGGCGAGTGGTGACGAATGGTCTCTGGTATGTTCTCCGCCTAGATAACACAACGAGGTTATGAATTTGTTTTCAGAAACTTTATTCATTTACTCAAGAGGCCACAAGCCTACAGTACATCACAAACATTATGCTATGAGAGTTATACATTTACTGAAGTGTACTATTTGTTTCTATGTAACATCGCATGATAAATACACATGGACTCTGTAGTGCATCATGGAATTGCTGTTTCATTTAGACTGTCATCTTAGTGATACCGACAATTGATGCTTGACGAATGGAGAAATATTATGTTTATATTTCCAATAAAATTTACATTTGAAAAATTATAAGACTCTTTGATTTCATATACAATGATCTTTTTTAAATAATCCTCACCAACCCTCACCAACATGCCCTTCAGATTATGAAGTGCCATTCTCTACAAACTTACACTGCCCCTTTCTGCATCCCAGGGGGAACCAAGCCTCAAGTATCCACAGAAAAAGATTCACTTATCCGTAAAGTGCAAATAGCAGGTGTTCACGAAAAGGGCCAATATGCCCCGCCCCATCGGTATCAATCAAAACACAGCCTCTTTGTTTCCCTTAGATTGATATAAAAACAGTCACTGATATTGTCTTGTCTGTGATCCAATGGCACATCAGAGACAACGACCTGCATGACGATCTTCAAAAGATATGCCCTCCCAGTATCAACTCAGCGGTGACTGAGCGGGTTAGGTGGCTGACTTTGTGTGCTGGCGATAAGGTACTTGACGTTGAGGGTGTGGTTCGAATCACGGATGGGACTCAACCCAAAAAGTAACAGAATCTGTACTTTACTAAGAAAGTGTTATACCAAATATAACATATGTTACATTTGTTTCCTTTAGTTTAAATACACATAGTCACCGATAGTGTCTTGTCAGTGATTCAATGTCACAGCAGAGACAATGATCGGGACGACCATTTCCCCAAAAAAACATTTTGCTAAATACATACAGGTACGTTTGCACATTCAAACATTGCATATTTCACAACCAGATGTTTTAGGTATGCCTCCTGAGATGCTTCTGCCCTTCCCGATCACCTCAGTTCGATACCGCTTCAGCCCCGATGTATCCACTTCATCTGTATAGAAGACTTCAACCCACACCTTGACCTGCTGGAGAGTTTTGTATGTGCGTTCTTTCTTCCTCAGAAACACGTTCTTACGTTTTTCAAACGAATCAGATATTTTTGACAGAAGCGGTCAGATTTTGTAGCCTTTTCGTAAGGACCAATGTGATGTAGTGATTATCGCTTCGACCTGACATACAGTAGAAATCGGCGAAGTACAGCCTGGCAGAGTCATCAAAGAGTCTCTTCGGGGGAACCACCACTCTGGTGTTTCCGTATGGTGATATGGTTGGTAGATCACCGTTCCAAGGGGTCACCCCGAAGAACACACCTTTCAGTTTCCTGTTTATGGGACAGCGTGGATCCCCGCCGTTGTCCTTCCTTCGTGGCAACACGGTTTTATTTACAAGTTGCTTGAAATAGTCAGCAGGTTTATTGCGGTAAAGGCCGTTGACTCTATCGGAAGGCCGGTTAGAACAGTGCCTTTAAGATTTCGTATGTAGTGCTTGAAGATGATCTGAAATGAATGATATTTATAGCAATAAGTATCTGTAACTATTGAAAGAAATCAAAAGTGGTTCATCAACCAAGTGTTAACCTGCAGAAAGTGAAATGTTTCAGGATAGATGTCTTAACAGATACTGACATTTCAGTTGATACCATTTGGTTCATACAGTGTGTCTAACATAAGTTAGTTAATAAGACAGTTGACTAGGCGTAAACAAGACACATTGGTAAATTCTATGAACAACGCTTCATCTTTCTGGAAAGAAATACGATCCCTCAAATATCGGTCCCCTGCTAAGGATAACATATCCAAAACACAGTGGCTTAGTCATTTTAAGAAGGTTTTTTCAAATGAAACAATATTAGACATGGATATTGATGACATGCAAAATGATTTTAATGAATGCTATACTGATGTTGATGAACTTGTGCTAGATGCACCCATTGTTGAAAGCGAAATATTTGGTGCAATAGATCACCTAAAAAAGGGGAAAGCAGCAGGCCCAGACGATACAATTATTGAAATGTTGAAGTGTTCCAGGTTTCTAGTTATGCCTTTTCTAGGCAAATGCTTTAATAAGCTATTTGAGAAAGGTCATATCCTTTTACATCCTTTTTACTACCAATTTTGTTTACATGTGTATATAATAACACATGGCAATATTTGACAAATACACTCGACTCATAATGCAATTGTTTTGACAGTAATTTGCTTCTGTGCCAGCCCAGTATTAGTCATCCTTGGGAATCCCAACAGCCATGTTTTCAGTCCTGTGCTGAATGGCGTTAACTAATTGATGACAGATGTACGGTTAAAAGTTTAATTCGGAGGGTGACTTCTTAAGCAGGAGAATGTGTCATCTGCTAGTTCCTACTAACTGGCATTGCACAAAGAGGAGTTAAAAAGATACGTTCATGAAGCTGTGGCGTATCAACTTCATTTACAGAAAGAACATGTACAATGAAATATATCATGATGATAATAATCACGTTTTCGCTATTGATATAAGCCTGTCAAACTGTGAATGTTGTTTCTTTATGGCCATGGCTGGTTGCAGCATGTATTTGATTGTTTTGACTTAATTTAACCAAAATGTTTAAGACATATATTTTCGTTTTGCAGAAAAACACCTTGTGCCAAAGTAGCCTGACTGCACTGGCTGTCAAATATGCAAAAGAAATCAAAACCCACTTTGCTGATGTATGGGACCGACTGGAAGACCTGTGGAAGGTGGCCCAGGATATCGACAACTTTCAGGTAAATATGCTAAACCAACCTCCATTATTGACATCTTCTTGGTTAATATGCACCCCAATAATTTAACAACTTTTGGTAGATATACATCTCCATATTGACGCTATAGTGTAAATCCAAGTTACAAGTGGTCCTCAGCAACCAATGCTTGTTTTATGGAGGCTACTTATGGTATCAGGTGAGTGTTTTTGGCATGGTTGATGCATAACCCCTCGTGTCCCATTTATTATCCCACGGGCATGTAATGCGGTGGGATATAGTCGTCGCCTCGTCCGTCTGTCCGTCTGTCCGTCCGTCCGTAATTATTTTGTTTCCGGAGCATAACTCAAAGACCGTTCAATATTTTTCAACAAAAATTGGTAGATATGTCAAACATAACCTAAGGTGGTGCCTTTTGCTATTTACAGATGATTGTCATTTTTATTTTCTCGGTCTCCATGGAAATGTTTTGGACTTAGTCTTACAGAAGGGTGGGCTTCGTTTCCGGAGCATAACTCAAGAACCGTTCTATATTTTTCAACAAAACTTGGTAGATATATCAAACAGAACCTTAAGTGGTGCCTTTTGCTATTTACAGATTTTTGTCATTTTTATTTTTTTGGGTTTCCATGGAAACATTTTGGACTTAGTCTCAAAAAAGTAAGGATTGCTTTCGTTTCCGGAGCACAACTCAAAAACCGTATAATATTTTTCAACAAAACTTGGTAGATATCAAACAGATCCTAAAGTGGTGCCTTTTGCTATTACAGATTTTTGTCATTTTTATTTTTCTTGGTTTCCATGGAAACAATTCGGACTTAGTCACAAAAGTGAGGGGTGGGCTTTGTTTCCGGAGCACAACTCGAAAACTTCTTAATATCTTTCAGCAAAACTTGGCAGATATGTGAGGCAGATCACAAAGTGGTGCCTTTTGCAGATTTATGTCATTTTCATTTTTCTCTGTTTCCATGGAAACGATTCAGACTTAGTCTCAAAAGGGCGGGGTTGGTTTCGTTTCCGGAGCACAACTGGAAAATTTCTTTATATCTTTCAGCAAAACTTGGCAGATATGTGAGGCAGATCTTGAAGTGGTGCCTTTTGCTATTTGCAGATTTTTGTCATTTATTTTTTTCGTAATTTCCATGGAAACGATTTGCACTTAGTCTAAAATCAAGCTGGACTTGTAACTGTCAGATGATTTGTTCTTTCAAAGATGTGGGGGCCGGGGGGATATGTCATCTTCTGATGACACTTGTGTATCAATGTCATGATGTCAATCACTGGATTGTCTGGTCCAGAATAGATTATTTACTTACCTCAGTCATATAGCTGGGAAACTGCTGACTGCAACATTAAACACCAAACAAACATGAATATAATACATTTTGCTGATTGTATGACAAGATAAACTATGTGTGTATATGTTCTCATCAAATGAATGCTTTAGGTTCAAGAGTTGTAAAAATACTGAAACCAGATTTCACTGTTAGGTAAATGGTGAATTTGCACAATTCTTAACAATTGCTCCAAATAGCTACAAAATTGTGGATTTAAGCAATATTCACACTCTCACTTTACTGGAGCAAACTGACTGGTAAGCAAGATGTGTCAATAACGATAGATACTCTTTTGTCTTGTTGACTGTCTCCATGATCAATCTGTGGTATCTATTTATACCATGATGATGAAGTTAGTCAGTATGTACACGGCAGTCTATAGGACAGTGACGTGGAGAGTTGGTGTATGGATCATAAAAGTAGAGTTGGTGTATGGATCACTCAGCTCACACCAGTCAGTATATGACAGGTGCCCTGGGACAGTATCTAGGTATAATAGACAAGAAATTAGCACTCATGCTGATAATGATGTATGCCTTGGGCTTTATGAATAGATCTTCCTTATGTGACAATAATGGTTTGACTATTACTAGCGCTGCGATGACATTGCCTGATACATAAACACCAGTCCGTCCTCGTGTCTTTATTACTCTATAGAGAGTGGAGGCTGAGTGGATCATGTGTTTGCTGGTCTTCAGTATCTGTGTTTGCTTCTGCCACAGCAACACTTCGTCTTTGAATATATAGTGAGAGAAACAAAGGATCGCAGGACAATTCAAGCGTTCCTTTATTATTTTCCAGTTTTTATCACCACAGTGCTATACAAAGCTGGTGATGAAAACTGAAAATATTAAAGGAATGCTTGAATTTTCCTGTGAGCCATTATTTGTTTCTCTCAGTGTATGTAATGTTAATAGAAAAAAATAATTGCTTTCAAATTGAAAAGGAGACCCAGTGAGATGGGAGATTCAGAACCTGATCCTAAGGAAATCTAGACTTGCTTCATTTAGGGCTTTAGCAGATAGGGCAAGGCGGAATGGAAAATAATGCGGTTCAAGGATTGTGAGACAAATACCACAATATGCAACAGTCAGTGTTGGTGTCCTACGGTCAGTGTTTTAGAGATAATAAACAAGAATGTTACCCCGGGTATGTTGCCTATGTTTACATGTTATTATTCAACTGAAAGAATACTGTCACTTATTTTCTTTAGAGAGAGATCGATACATTTTTTCTTGTTGTGTGACAAACCTGGACCTTTTTGAACTAATGGGAATATTTTCTGTTTGACACACCCACTTAACAATTTGACTGGCTCCAACCTCATTGAATGAATATTGGTGTTCTCACATTACTGTTGTGTGAAATATGAGGCCATTTACCAACCCCAGGTAATTGGTGTTGTCAATGGTAAGTGTGGTGCCTATTGTCAGCAGAAATGACCTGCAACAGCTTTGCATTACAAGGAACCACTGGAAGTGTAATTTGGATCATAATGTGCCCTTTACATGCAAACAGGATCAAGTTCCCTGATATCAATGATGATTGGTGCCTGTGGTTCCGATTGGTGGAAGATCTGACTTGAGAGGGTAGGAGTATACGAGACTTGTCACAGAGCCTGTAACATGTCACAGCACCATTGATCTTGATGTTGTCCAGAGGTCATGTTTCTCAACAGGGGACTGGAAGAGAGGCCTATCTCATTGATATCCTGTCCATCAGCTTATTGGACTTTTGATTTATTACTCTGGCTGAGATGAATATCTTCTTCTTTTCATGGGATAGTCCATGGGTAGCTACAGGACTCACAGAAGGAAATTGTTTCATAATCAATATTTATTATATATAGTATTCATTTATAAGATGAAAGTCTTCCATGTGGTATGGTTATATTTGTGTGCTACAATCATTATTTCAATGGCAGTTGTTGCCTCCCTGATCGCAAACTCAGATTATCCTTAGAACTGACCCCTAGAGAACAGAGACATCCCAGAATAATCTCTTCAAGGGATCTCTATAAAGAGTCTCCAGAATAGGCCCCAAGAAAAGATCCTTATAAAGGTGCCATCAAAGAGCCTCTCGAAAACACTGCAGAATATATCTACATAAAGGGGTAAAGGCCCTACTAATGGCCTCAGAACAGATATTCATTAAGGGTTCTATAGACTAATGCTTAGTCTCTGAATTGATATAATTTTGATAGTAACAAACAAGCCTATTATAAATTGAAAAGGAGCCCCAGGGAAACCAAACCTAAGGAATTCTAGACTTGCTTTATTTAGGGCTTTAGCACTGCAGATAGGGCTTGGCAGTAAGGAAAATAATATTCTTCAGGGACTGTGAGACAGACTAAGGGTTCCAGTAAAGGCCCAAGAATGGGCCGTGAGTGAGTTCTGGTTTCCTGCTTAATTGAACTCAACAGAGGCTGTTGTTTAATGCTCAGTATTTCATCTGTCTCAGTGACATAGACAGGGGTGGAAATAACCCATTGCCCGACGTCCGAGTCCAGTGTTTTTTGTGTCGGGCAAGCAAATTCGTATATCACACTGTACTGGCATCCAGTTGACTTTACAATGTTGATTATGTTGTTTATTTAAAAACTTCAACAAGAAAACAGCCGGTATAGTGGAAAAATTATCAGGGCAAGTGATTTCACATGTGCCACTGTACCGGAGTACACTAGTAATTTTAAAGTTATTTTCACCCCTGAAATAGAGAGTATTGATCAGGACTAGACAAAAAGCTGACTTAGAATGCAGTTTGCAAAAGTTAGTTTTTGAAAAGGAAATTTCCCCAGGGAAATGCTGACTATAGGTTTATTGAATTCATTTACATGAAATTGAGGTTCGACAATTTCGTTTTTAAGTCATGTGAAATAAATGTTGAATATAAGGCAATATTGTCAGTAATTACAGCATTGTTGGTCATGGATATGACATGGAGAAGTGCTCACTTGATCCCTGCTTGGTCCCTGTAAACCTGATCATGTAATCAGTCAGCTGATTCAGTGCTCATCAACAAGCTTAACAAATGCCAACTCAGCACACTTTCTGCTGCATCAGCAGTTATTCAGCTACACAACCTTTTGATAGGATGTTGCTTTTTGTGAAAGGAATAACCACTAGACCAGCATCTGCTGACATGCAAGGCATTAACCTTGCTCTGTGAGGCCATAGTGACACACTGAATAGCAGGTCACAAGTGCAAACTGGTCACTTCTCCAGGGATCACTGATGCAAACACTATCTGTACCTGTAGCCTTTATGGCAAAATGTGAGTGCCAGGACTTAGAACACTCCCAGAGGCATTGTAAATTCACTTCATGGGGAGCTGTTAAAGCATTTGCCCGTCACACTGAAGACCTGGGTTTGGTTCTCCACATGGGTACAAGGAGCAAAGCCCATTTGTGGTGTCCTCCCAGCATCATATTGCTGGAATACTGCAAACAGTGGTAAAAAACATACTCACTGCAACTCCTACACTTCAGCTGGAACGATTATTGTCAGTGACTTCATCCTCCCAAATTACCCTTGCCTCAGCCTAAGTAAACTTGGGCTCAGTATTATTCGTTACACTGCTATACTGAGTCTAACAAAACCTTGTAGAAGGTCGCGTCAGCTAACCTTTAAGCGCATATGACCGTCCAATCAAACGCGAGACGGCCAAATGGATTTCACCAATCAGACACCGACTACTTGTTAGGGTTCGGTGGGACTTACTAAACGGTTTTTGAATTTTCTTTTCCCTGGTCGCTGACACTGATCTACCAATAAACGAAAATCTGCCTAAAACACAGACAGTATATACGCTTATGGGTTTCTAATGACATGGTTACTATTTGCTTATATTTTTGCAAGATGACATCCTTCAATATTGACAAAAGCACTATTTTCAGCGACTGTTTACTCATTGCGTGTATCACTTCGAAGCGATCGTTCGGAACATAGGTTGGAATCGTTCGAGTTTTTTAGGTAAAGGTTCAAACGGTTTGTGCGAATGTTAACTTTCGCAATTTGGTAAGCTGTGTTCTGATTGGTCAGTCCAAAAGGTTAGCTGACGCGACCTTCTACAAGGTTTTGTTAGACTCAGTATAGCAGTGTAACGAATAATACTGAGCCTAAGTTTACTTAGACTGCCCTTGCCTGTGCATGTCCACTAACAAACTACTAACACAGGGAGCATGTGGTCACATGAAACACTGAACCAACATGTCACCCATGCCCAGCAAGGGGACAATGATTACCTGGCGATTTGATTTGTCCGATTTGGAGAAAGACGTATGACCCAACAGACACGTTATTTAGGAACGAGAACTTAGAGTGGCTTGAGGATCATGTGCACATGGTCAGAAAACAGAAGTTTAGAATTCCTTGTCATGAAGGTCAAATTAGTATTGTTATAAATTCATACAAGCTCTGAAGATATTCCTTGTCATGAAAGTCAAATTGGTATTATTATACATTCATACACGGTCTGAAAATATTCCTTGTCATGAATGTCAACTTGGTATTATTATACATTCATACAAGGTCTGAATATATTCCTTGTCATGCAGGTCAAATTAGTATTGTTATACATTCATACAAGGTCTGAAGATATTCCTTGTCATGAAGGTCAAATTGGTATTATTATACATTCATACAAGGTCTGAAGATATGACTTCTTTCTAAAGGGTTCCTGATGAGAATAGGTCCAGAGCAACCTGCATTAGACATATAAGTTGGATAATGTTTAGATGGGTACACATTTCCAGGAATCAGTGCCCTCAGCATCAGTCACTGGATTGTCTGATCCATACTCTGTCTTTACTGGCTGGTATACTGCTGAGTGTGACATTTAACAAAAAACTACAGGAGATACAGTCCTCTCTTGTGATAATGGAAACATGGTTCGCTTAGATTAGTCACAAATTCCATGAATTTGCTGAAGTCTACATTGGTACGACTACTTCTGGAAAGACACTGTGACACATGTTGCTCTGCCCGACAGACTGGGGTCCTAGTTTGATAATGCTTGCTGCTTCATCTGTCAGCATGTTCCACCTTGTTTCAGCATCTCCTGGGTGCCGTGAGTCGGGATGTGTGTCGCAACGGTGGCAAGCTGAGTGGGCGACTCCGGGACATAAAGAACAAGGTGCTTAAGGGAAGAGAAGGCCACACAGCAGAGGTGAGGGAAGCAGGTGCTTGCCATCGGGTGTAGGTGGAGTGGAACTGTGGGCATTCATTTATGCCTCAATATGCATTTAGTTTTCATTTTTGGTGCACCAAGATCTATTCAGTAGATATTTGTTCAGCCTAGTAACCTAGTGATTAAGGCGTTCACTATCACATACAAGACCAGGGTTCGATTCCTACGTAGGTACAATGTGTGAAGCCCATTTCTGCTGTCACCACCCACAGTATTGCTGTAACATTGCTAAAAGGGGTGTAATACCATACTCACTCACTCATTCATACAGCAAGATGTATTCAGTAGGCACCATTTCATACAGCAAGATGTTTTCAATAGGCACTTGTTCATACAGAAAGATGTATTCAGTAGGTACTTGTTCATACAGCAAGATGTATTCAGTAGGCACTTGTTCATACAGCAAGAAGTGTTCAGTAGGTACTTGTTCATACAGCAAGATGTGTTCAGTAGGCACTTGTTCATACAGCAAGATGTATTCAGTAGGCACTTGTTCATACAGCAAGATGTGTTCAGTAGGCACCAGTTCATACAGAAAGATGTGTTCAGTGGGCACCAGTTCATACAGCAAAATGTGTTCAGTAGGCACCAGTTCATACAGCAAGATGTATTCAGTAGGCACTTGTTCATACAGCAAGATGTATTCAGTAGGCACTTGTTCATACAGCAAGATGTATTCAGTAGGTACTTGTTCATACAGCAAGATGTGTTCAGTTGGCACTTGTTCATACAGCAAGATGTATTCAGTAGGTACTTGTTCATACAGCAAGATGTGTTCAGTAGGCACGTGTTCATACAGCAAGATGTGTTCAATAGAAGTTGAAATCGATATCAGAAATGGACTCTAAAGATGCTAAAGAGAAATTGTGCTGACATAGATGTTTCTGTTTCAGTTGGACTTCAGGACAGCTCAGATAGTTCACCGGCCGCCACTAAGAAGAGAGAACTCCTACGGTGGGACGAAGTCACCAAGTAAGACATTCCACATTCAGTAGCTGAACACAACTTGTAGCTGTATGATAATCTATATATCCCACCCTTAATGCTGGAATACAACTTAACTGTAACAGTTTATGACATTCCACCGTGAATACTTGAAGGCCACATTTATCTGTATGACAATCTAAGATATTACAGGGAAAATACTTCCAACAACTCGAAGATGTATGATTATGATAATGATGTCCTCCTCAACTGAATTCTTCACCATGATGTGTGCTTCAATCACAATCCATATATGTCTATATCAGGCCACTCTAAAGTACAAGCAGGGTAGCTCAGCAGAACCCTTTTGGGGAGCCTAGGTAGAACATGTCCCCAGTACCCTGGAGAGCAACATATAGTCACCCTCTCACTTCAACCTCAGAACCAGAGGCAATAAATGGATGATGATAATACATAGCATTGTTCTTGTAGTCTAGGGGAGATAACTCTAAGAGACAGGCCTTGCACGCTATGTATTGTCCAAGGTTTAGACTAACAAAGCCAATGCTTGAACTATTGACCTTACTTCTGCTGTGTGCACATGTTTGTTTAATCATACAGTAGATGGAGAGGAATAATTTTTGGGAAGCCTTAATTTACTGAATGATTACATTTTATTGAATGCTCTTGTAAAGGAATCCCACAATTCGCAACATGACTAATAATTTTTGTGTTCATCTCTCCCAGTCTACAACAGCCACATCCCAGTCGTCTACCAACCCCAGGCTGCATCCACACCAGACAGGCCAGTTTACGCAACAGCCCCCATCCTGGGGCGTGCCCGTGTCCACACAGACTTTGACCCCCAGTGGAGGGAGGATTTCCTACCCCTGAAGGTGAGCTTCCTGTAACTGTTCTAAACAAGCTGGAAGGTTTCCGGGAGTCTCTAGTCAACAATCTAGCTGAAATATAGGAATTTGGATTGTAACTTGGTTGGATATTGCATTTTTGAATTATTTGGAGATCTGCAAATATTTGCTTTGTGTATATTCCAGAGAGG
The DNA here is from genome assembly GCF_003918875.1 of Haliotis rubra. NCBI lineage: Eukaryota > Metazoa > Mollusca > Gastropoda > Lepetellida > Haliotidae > Haliotis > Haliotis rubra. The sequence goes on from NW_025767181.1 coordinate 820,459, forward strand.
TGATGTAGTCAACATCATCAGTATGGGTCACTCGGGAATATGGAGGGGCGTGCTTAATGGTAGAGTGGGTAACTTCAAGTTCGCCCATGTGGATGTGCTGGGAGATGATTGGCTGAGGACACAACGCAAGGAGAAACAGTTACGGCGCCATAACTCCCGCAAGTCAAAACCCAAGTCGGTTGAGGAACTTATGCAGAGAATTGGCCTGGAGGTTGGTGAATATTACTACTGTGGGGTGCATACAGACCAATGCTTGCCTCGTATTATTATGGCCACTGTTTTGACAACCAGTATGTGGATGACATGTCAGCTGCTGCCAGATGATTCAGTACCTCATGGCCCCCAGCCAAAGTGTGGTTCTATAAACTGTAAATGTGGGTCGGATTCCTCAACGAGTTTTGGAGCATTATCCCCAATTTTTGCATCCACCAGTGTGATGTTACTGGGTTGATACTAAGTGGAGCATAAACCTTTTTGTCTCTCTCTTGAACTTCATGTCAGGTCCAGATTTAATGCTAAGTGCAATATAGCTAGAATTTGGGGTGAGTAATGTTATGGTTACATCTGTCACTTTTCAGCACCTGACCAGCCTGTTCATGCTGAATGGATTTGAGATGTTGGAGACCTTCTCAGAGCTGGATGAGGATGACTTGAACACTCTGAACATCACTGATCCCGAACAGAAGGCCAAACTCCTGACAGCAGCTGAACTACTGAATGACTGTGATTGTAAGTTGGAAGCTGGAGGTTATGATTGTGGATTTCAGTCCATGAAATACTTGACTGATCAGTCTGGAAGCCAAGTAGACTGAGTGTAGAGTAGAGTTAAGACCAAAGAATCCATGCAATCCATGCAAGGATCCATTAGTTGTAGGTGCATACTGCAGATTACATTGATTGTGTTCCTTGACCTGTTACCCCCATATCCCATAGTCATGTTTAATCACTGTCGATGTCTAAACTCGACTCTATTTGATCCTTTCTACAGTGTTAAGCTGAAACTTCTTGATACTTAATGATGAGCAGTTTTGAAGCCAATCAGTCACTCACAAGGTCATGCATTCCTGTATTGCGCGAAACACAGTCTAGATGGAGAGCTGTTGTGGTTTGATGCCAAATATCAGTACTTCCTGTATGCCTGTTCTTCCTAACACGTCAGTTTCTTCCTTGCAGCCCATGATGCCTCCGATGGCCACACTAGAAGTGACCGATCCGGTTCAGGGACCAATTCCTCAGATACACCATCAAGTCTTTCCCCTGCCACTGTCACTGGGGCTGAACATGCTCAGGCAAGGACAGGTAACTCCAGCAGGGACTCTGGATGCTATGCCAGTAATGAACAGTTAATGCTCAAGGATGCTCAAAAACCCCACTCTAGTCAACAGGCAAAGGTTGTCATGACAACATCATCTCAAGTGAAGCCTGTTAACACTGCAGCAGCCCGCTCGGATGCCGACTGCAGTGGTCACATGTGTGGTATGTGTGGTAAGCCCAGGGTTCAAGGTCAGTCACCTCTGCGGGAGGATGAGGGGATGGAAACCGATCGAAGTGATAAGGAATACACGGAGGAAGACAAGGAGGTGTTTGCTATTACTAACGGATATTTGCAACAAAGGACAGGGTCACCTCCTGATAAAAATGGCAAGAATTCAAAGAAGATGAGTGGATATTGTAAACATTGTGTTCATAGTAAAATGTCAAGCAAACCAAAGATGTCACATTCTCCTTCAAGAGGAACCCCCAGTGCTAGCAATTCCTTGTCCTCTGACACAAGCACCAGCACGACCCTGACCTCTATCCACTCCCCAAGTAACCCCAACCTCCAGTGCTCAGTGTATGGCTCAAGTACACAAGCCAGGAGGAAAGTGAAACCAGTGCCACCACCCCGAGCTCCCGGCACCGAGATAACATCGGTCACAACACCAGAATATGCCGCAAGGGACATGTATCCACAAGTCAAAAACCAACGCCCAAAGGACATCAATCCAGGAAGTGTGTATAGTCGCCACCAGATGTCAGTGCCACAACTGCAGATGCCTTTGTCCATGTACTACCCAGAGAGGATTGCCTCCCCTCATGGTAGTGTCGTATATGGCCAAGGCAGGCAGTTAGCGCCTGAACCGATCTATGGTCAGGTGACCATCAAGAACGTCAGTCGGTCTCTCATCCCCCTGGTGTCCACCAAGCTGAGTGCTGAGAAGATTGATCTGAGTGAGGAGCCGTATTCATCTGAGGTAGGTGCAACTTCAAGTCAGTTGAATAGATGAATAATGTTTTGAACCATTTATTTGTATCATTGTGGGATTGTTAACACTGAACATAGGAAAGGTTCATAAAGTATACATGGACAGTCTAAATTTTAAATTTTACGTTTTGTGAGATGTGTTCTCACCAGCTGTAAAATTGAAAATATAGACTCTCCGTGGTTAAACTTGAAATTTTCAGAGAAATTAAATGCTGGATGAAAGGTAGCTGTAGCGTTTGCTTATTAAATTCATGACATAAACTTATCTCTCACAGTATTTCTGAAATGTGTTATGTTAGGTGAAGGTATAAAGTAAGTTTGTCTTGCTACAGCTTGGCATGTGTGGCATCCCACCCCTGCTGATCCAGCGGTACGCCGAGGAGCTGAGACAGGACATCAACAGCGTGTCCCTGGTGCTGGAGCAGGTCCGACTCTACCATCTACAGAACCACCAGAGAAACTCTGTAAGTTATACCACAGTCATATCCTCATTGGTTAACGCATTGAAGCATCTGTTCAATATTGTCCAGCTGTGGTATATATACATTGTCCTACCAATCAAACGGTTTAGACCTGTTTGGTTAACGTGTTGATAATTGGTTATAATGTAGATGGATTGACCATGTACTGTTATCCATAAAAACGTGTCATGTATTCATGTTTATCCATCTTCTGAATGCCTTCAAGAACTACTGTTAAGGGGTGAAGTCTGTTGCATGATTGCATCAACGTATCTGCCTTATTTATCATCTTGTCTGACTGCATGTGTGTCTTTCACAGATTCCCAATAACAAATTGGCTGATAGCTGCAGCAATGCAGTAGACCTGAAGATATCTTCCATTGAGGACTTCTTCATCTCCATCGGCCTGCCCATGTACATCGACCCACTGTATGAGAAAGGATGTTGCACTATCCAGCTGCTGCTCAATCTATCAGAGACTGATCTCAACAGGATAACCGGGGCTGATACCCGCCATCTCAAACGCATGCAGCATGCCATTGATTGGGTTCGACATAAATTACAATCACCTGTGAAAAGCCCCAAGTCTCCAACAAAAAGTCCAACATCTGCCAAGCAAGCATCTGTCAGAGATAGAGTTTAAGAACTTTGTATTTTAGACTTTGTTGTGACGTTTTATACACTCTTCCTGCTACCATCTTGAAAACACACCTGAAAGGTCTGACAACAATCTTATATGGGCTTTGAATGTAATCCAGTCTTAAGCTGGGGACTTCTAGCCTTCAAATACATTGGTGGAAACTGGTGGCCCTTGTGAACAATTCTTGTACATTCAAAGTTGTATATGTGAAGACAGTGAGGTTGTTGGCATGCAGTCATTTGTAAATTGAATTGTTTTATCATTAATTTGAAATTTTAATGTACTGAAATCTGATGTCAGTATGTGAATAGCTAATACCCTGTATGCATAGATGGTTGTTCACGTGGTGGATATTGCGGGGCATTAAGCTCTTGTCATTTTTAACTTCACATTTTTTAATAATGACCTTCCTGCTGAACATTTTGTGATTTATTTACTCATGCATACAAAATGAGGTTTATTGTTTGAAGGCTGGGAAATTGTGAAGTCTGACAGTTTAATCTCTACACATGTCAATTTTTTTTCTATTTTCTTGTACGTGCATCTGTATGGTACGATTGTATCTTCTCTGCCTGGTCAGTATATCCAGTACAGTGATAGTGCGGTGAGTATGGCATGGTTTACAAACATAATCAACATTTTCTGTGAATAATGTATAATCAGTGGATCATTGATTGTGATTTGTACATTTCTACATTGGCAGTGTGTACATATATCATGGCATTGTATGATTGTGGATGGTGATTACTTCAACACAAGTTCACACTGTTGATTTATCTTCTATAATGCAAGTTAATGCCATCAGTTGGGAATACTAGTTGATGATTGGTGAGGATGAACTGAGGTATGTAATAACAGCTGTGTAATAACAGCTCGGATTGCCCATTGGCATTGTTTGACTTATTACATTGAGGAACAGTTGCTTTAAGTGTAAATAGCGAAGAAAATTTATGTTTAATTGTAATATAGACACTTATTGAATTGTTACAGTCACATTATTCTCATAATGAATTTCTAGTCGGAAAAATGTTACGGCATTTATGCATGATCCTTACGTTCATGAATATTCATCATTTATCCTTGTAAATTGTAGTGCATCTCAGATGAAATAGTGCTTGTTGATTGAATGGCCTGATTGAGAGTTGAGTTCTGAGATGTTGTGATAGTACTGGGATCGCTCAGAAGAGTAATCAGACTTTGTTATGCTGGAGCTGTCATACAGCTGGAATACTGATGAGTGCAAAGTTTAACAACAAGCTTGCACAAACTGTTTTGTAGGGAAAACTAAGTGCAAAATACATTTCTTGTACTGTTTTGTGGGGAAAACGTAAGTGCAAAATGCATTTGTTGTGCATCGAGTGGAATTTGTATGTGAAAAGCAGGTTACAACCACCCTTGTTTTTTAATGGAAAATAGAAAATTATGATATTTGTGGACCAGAAACATAATAGTTTTGTTGGGGCATGCCAATGGTTTCATCATCTGGTTGTCTTGAATCTCTAAAGTGAATCTGTGCAACTAGCGTCTTATTACCTACTTGTCTAGTTTTAATCAGATATAGAGGAAAAGAGATCTTAAGGCATTATGAATGATTTTTTATGAATACCTTTCATCCATATTGGTTGTTTTAAGGACTATAAACTGACATTTTAAGTTCAGTTCATGCATAGTATTGTTTCTTTTTATTTCTATTTTGATGAGTTATATTGGTAAGATAAGCATTTATATGTGAACTATACAGGGGTTGAGTTGACAGTAATTTTATATACTATTTCTTAGACACATTATAGTGTGATCATCTAAGAATCAGGCATGGCATTAGATCAACTGTTTAGTGTTTTCATGCGCTCTTAACATTGTAACATTGAATTCCAAATACATTGATCAAACCTCCCAGCAAAAGATACGGATTCTGTTAAACAGGTGTATAGTGTGTCAGATTATTATCTTCTATTCTGCTGAATCTCTCCTTGGTTAGGGACCAGTTATTATGAAGTAGAGAGGAGATGCATGGTTGGATGATATTACAGGCCTTAGAGATGTACTCAGATAAAATAAATAAGTGTTATGTGATGGTTAGGAAACATTGACAAGCATATATATGATGGTTTTACATACGTTGGGTGGTGTCTTGATCTTGGAATTGAAGGGACAAAACATCAAACATCCTTTCTCTTTCCCCTTCTGTTAAATGACTGGCCCCCAATGAGAGATGAACCACTAGACTGTTAACAGATGTATACAAGATGTGATATTTGCTTGTATTCTGGTTGTTGCATAAAACTATGAATTCTCCAATTTAGCCCTGTTGGTAAAGTAGTTGATAGATAGAGAGTAGTGTTTAGTGTAAATGTGAGGCTAATTTATAGACCAGTGGAACTGAACTGTCTGTGCAATATTTAACTGTATTCACTTGCTCCACCTTCCAGTCATAATGGCCCTGCCTTTGTTTGTACTGGGAGCCGGCTGTCATGATTGGTGCTGGATGGGGGATCAGTATTTTTATAATATATTGGACATATTGCGACGGACAGGTGCTTGTCTGTCTCTCTCTCTCCTTGTTGTTCACTCGTTCCGAGAACAGTGTTGGAAATAAACCATTTGAACATACTCAAACTCTTGTGTTTTATTGTCTAGTCATGAGTGTCACAAATACATTATTCTATTTATCTTTACATTAAAAGTTTTGATAGTGCATTTCTAACAGTGACGCTTGTAATAATGATTTATCTAGAAATATGTAGGTGATGACTGAAGGGTTGGTGTGGTTGGGATATACAAGGCCTAAACTCACAGGGGGATGAAGAAGGAACACAGGACTTAATGACTGAATACAGGGATGAGAATTTTCAGCAGAACCATGGAATTCTGTGGATTTCATCGCCCTGGAGTCATTCTTGTGAATTGTCTGAACCTGCAGCCCCCGAGACCTACGGCTCATTTTCCTATTTTTCCACTCCTGCCCATTCTCATCCCTGTCAATAACAAAACAATTGTCAAGCATCTTCATCTCTATATGGCGGAAATAATGCAGATGCAATGTAAAAATTAACCCACTCATCAACAAAGGGATCTAGGGATGTATGACTATATAATAATAATAATAGTGGCTATTTGTAAAGTGCCAGTGTCCACCCACTCATGCATGCTCATGGCGCATTAAAACATTCTATTTACAGAAGAAGGGAAAATGTCATTTATAGGCTTTAGTAAAAATTAATGTCTTTAGGGCCTTCTTAAAAGAGTTCAGGGTCGGGGCGAGTTTGATTTGGAGCCGTAGAGAGTTCCATAAGAGAAGCGTGACATGCTGAAAACTCCTCTTTCCAAAAGAGGTGAGCCGAGCTTGAGGTACTTTGAGGAGCTGTTTATCCTGGGAACGTAGAGTTCTGGAAGGCACATACTGGGTTAGGAGAGATGAGAGATATGTAGGGGCAAGGTTGTTGAGACCCTTAAAGACTGTACACAGAACTTTGAAGTCAACTCGGTATTGAACAGGAAGCCAGTGCAAAGACTTGATCACAGGGGTTATATGATCATATTTAGAGCTGAAAGATATAATTCTAGCGGCTGTATTCTGCACTTTCTGGAGTTTTTTCATGTGTTCTTTGGATATTCCAGTGAGAAGGCTATTGCAGTAGTCTAGGCGGGAAGACACAAGACATCTGACCAGGATATGTGCACTCTCTTTAGTGATATATTTTCGGATGGAACGAATGTGAAAGTAGCATGTCTTGCACAGATGATCCACTTGTGCAGACATGGAAAGCTGTACTCCAAGATCTTTGACTTGTCGTGATGGGGAGATACAGGCAGAAGCAATCATCACTCGCTCAACATCCACCTTGTCGATGTGCTGTTGTCTTCCCACCAATAATACCTCTGTTTTGTCGTCATTTAACTTTAGTTTTCTTTCGGTCATCCATGACTTAATTTCAGAAGCACAGTTTTCAATTTGTTCTAGGGTGTCAGAAATTGATTCAGTGTTAAATCTATTCATCAGTTGAACATAACATCTGCATATGAAAAATGAGGAGTCCCAAACTTGTCAGTTATGGTTTTGAGACAGTTTACGTATGAGAGAAACAACACAGGTCCCAACACTGAACCTTGTGGGACTCCACACGAGAGCACTGTATATTACACCTCAAACACATACAAGAATTTAGGGATGTATAACTGAATAACACCTCAACTGCCCACAGGAATATATTAAGTAATAACAACGATATATACAAGGCAAGACCATAAATCCCCTTTCTTTGATACTAAAATTTAGTCAGTGTATTATCTTCTCCAATGAGTCGAAGGTTTATGTTATTTTACGTCCGCTTCAGAAGGTTGTTAATCTCTCGTCCTTGGACGCAGCCCATGAGACAATGCCTAGAACGAGCCCCCACCATATTGGTTATAACACAATCAGGCCCCGATTTCTCGAAACAAACTTAAGTTTTTACTCAAATTTCAAACTGAGTTAGACAATTTGAAACAGATGAATTTTTAACTCAACTGCATTTTTTAATTAAAAAAAAGCCCAAACAACTTAAGGAATCTATCCACCAAACTCAAATTGTCTACTATGTTTAAGTTTAATATCAATTTTAGTTCATTCTGGGAAATGCATTTTCTCAAATTTGAGTAAAACCGATTACTTAAGTCGAAACTCAGACTTAAGTTTGTTTCGAGAAATCGGGGCCATGTCTTTTATTCCAATATATGCACTGCACTTCTACAAGTTGGTGGACATACCGAAACATACAAGGAAATAAGGCTAGACGTAATGCTGACAAGGTCCCTCTGAGTTCTGCAGTCACATGCGAAAGGAACGTTTGGTTCATCAACACTCCCCGAAGTCCTCGACATGGCTTTCTCTTCCAAAAGTTACGACATGGCTGTGACCTATTATCTGTTACCTTGCCTAAAGCCGTCCCTTCCCCATCGAAGGTGACTGCACACTTTTGTCTGTCTCTCTTTGCACCGGGAACTGATCAACACATACGAGGAGCCTGACCTGGCCGGCATATCGACGACATGATTTGAATCAGTCACACGGCATTTTCTGGGTCCTCCTTCCTATACACAATGTCCACAGTGATAGTTCCTATGACCCTGGGACTAACTCCGGCATCGACAAACCTTACAGGAATGAACTTCATCTTCCACATACCATGGATACCTCTCTCTTATCATTCTACGGGTACGTGAACAACATGGTGTTGTCATGAGGTACAACTATATTGGTTGGATTACATGGGAGCTCAACTGGAGGCTAAATAACATAGATTTCACGCCTCTCGCTTGACGGAAGAGGTTATTTATTTCAGACCCAAGGCCACTATTCCGTGGTCCAACAGTTGTCTTCAGTTACGAGTGAGTAAGTGAGTTTGGTTTTACGCCGCCTTTAGCAATATTCCAGTGTGGCGGGGTACACCAGAAATGGGCTTCCCACATTGTACCCACGTGGGGAACCGAACCCGAGTCTTCGGCGTGACGAGTGAACGCTTTAACCACTAGACTACCCCACCGCTCCTTCAGACACGAGAATATTACCTGATGGGAGCCTGGATCTACCTGTATTAGGTACCCCTTGGCAGTTAGCTGGGACTGCAGCCAAGTATCGCCATCCACAGGTCCACCAGTGTCAACTGACAGACTGCAAACGATAAACTGACATACGTCTACCATACACGATGAATCGGCAACAGAAAACAATGAGAACGCTACCCATAAATAAGTAACAGTATCATAACTATCAGAGTCTGCTGCTGAAAACACACGGAAAGAGCATAAAGAAATCACAACCCACAACCTGACAAACTAGACATGCGCAGAACGAAGAATCATACAAGGATTTACCACCAATATATCATGACTGAGCATGTTTGCGGTTTAAGGGAGAATAGTTCCATTCCCTGACTTCCACAGGAAGATGGCGATGAGAATGGCCATTTTGAGGTCGTTCGGACATGATCTTGCTACACAGACATCAAAGAGCGACATGGTGCGACTCTTGCTCTGTTGAAATGTTTGACAAGGAACATATTATAAAATCAATAACCATATTTTTTAATTAAAAATTGGGGTACATGTTTCTGATGACTTTATCTTTCACCCAGCAAATTATTGAAATTGTCTAGTATTCTCCTTTAAGGCTTTGGTGAGGCTTTCAAAGGGTTCCCTGGTTGACATGTGTAGGACTTGTGTAAGACATGTGTAGGATCTAGCCTGGCCACCTGATCCCATAGGTCCCCGATAATCACAACGATGATGGCATGCTGAAGACGGATAAGAAAGTATGATTTCGGTAAAGTATCATTTCACAATTATAGTTCGTCAGTGCAAACGTAAGCCATGCCTATCACCTTCCAGTGCAAGTGTAGGCCATAGCTAACACCTTCCAGTGTAAGTGTAGGCCATAGCTAACACCTTCCAGTGTAAGTGTAGGCCATAGCTAACACCTTCCAGTGTAAGTGTAGGCCATAGCTAACACCTTCTTGTGCAAGTGTAGGCCATAGCTATCACCTTCTGGTGCAAGTGTAGGCCATAGCTAACACCTTCCAGTGCAAGTGTAAGCCATAGCTAACACCTTCCAGTGTAAGTGTAGGCCATAGCTAACACCTTCCAGTGTAAGTGTAGGCCATAGCTAACACCTTCCAGTGTAAGTGTAGGCCATAGCTAACACCTTCCAGTGTAAGTGTAGGCCATAGCGAACACCTTCCAGTGCAAGTGTAAGCCATAGCTAACACCTTCCAGTGTAAGTGTAGGCCATAGCTAACACCTTCCAGTGTAAGTGTAGGCCATAGCTAACACCTCCCAGTGTAAGTGTAGGCCATAGCTAACACCTTCCAGTGTAAGTGTAGGCCATAGTTAACACCTTCCAGTGCAAATGTAAGCAATACTTAACGCCTTGAACTAAGATCAGGGTGACCTGACATATGTGTCACAAGCTCCCAGAGCGCTCATCGGAACGTTGACTCAGGATCGGCGTGTCAGAGTTAAGGATCAGAAGCATCATTTAAGAAATGTCTGTATAATTTGTTATGGCCAAAATTCTAAACACAGTTAAGTTGTATCAGTGTAATGTAGTCATGATAAAATATATTTGGTTATGGATTGTACACACACATTGTACCCATGTGAAATCAGGTGGTGAATCGAACTAGGGTCTCCAGTATGATTTGTTCTGATTATTATGGAATCCTAGAAGGGACATTGTCGCCCTCACAAAAACAAGCCAAAAGTGGTAAAATTAACTAAAGTGCGACAATGCAACAACGCCAAATATTTTGTCTTTGAAAACTGTCGCTATGCGGAACTGTCGCCCTTTGGTTGAATAAAACAATATTATTCAAAGCATGACGATGCGACATAGCGACAATGGCCCTTCTAGGATTCCATAGCTCATCGCTTCAGGGCGAATCTTGTTCCACGCTTCACCCATGACTACTTCACACATATTCTGTATTATGTAGAACCATAAAGGTATTTTATGTTCGTTGTGCATGACACGGAACGTGGGTATTCCGATGGATCGTCCTTCATGCATTCATGACTTTGTGCTATATATTTGTTGTTGTCTGTCTGTCGTTGTATATATCATTTGTTGAACGTGTAGCTGTACATTAACCATTAAATGAGTGGATAAAATGTGTTAAATTCATCAAGCATGAAACTTGAACAGATGCGTGATCACTATTAATCGACGGAGGAATGGTTTGTTGCATGAGCTGGTCGACGAAATATGACTTCAGCAGGTACGTGGTCGCATTATATATTATAAGGATGTATGTATCATACAGAATTCTGTATACATCATACAGAACACTGTACAACCTTTGATCATCTGTCATGATATTATACTTGTCCGCGTGCTAAATAACATTCTTGTTTTATGACAAATCTGTATATTATATTCCAAAACCAATTTAGTTAACATATAAACGATGCTTAAAGCTTACATGCAACGCACAACACAACTTTGCAGATTCTGATACCTTTCGGTATGGACTTACAGTAACAAATTATTTAAAAATGCAAATTCAACATATAAAGTCGAAAAATAACGCGATGAAAAAAATCGCGAAATCTGAGTTCAAACGATTCACTAAAAAACAAGCTGGGGTGAAAAGTGGTTTCAACAGCTGCGCTGCGCACATAGCGCATGCGCAGTGAATAGGTTCTAATCTTGGTTGAGTACACAAACAACAAATAGTAAATAATCTACTCGTTACATAAAAGAACCTTGTTAAGGATCTAGATCTACTCAGCTATGTGTCAACCAGTGAGGCGTTCGACATTTCCAGACGGAACACCTTCGCTGGCGGTAAGTACTCGGAGTAGATTTTGATGTGAGCCAAATTTCAGAATTTGTCAGCATTGTCAGAATTTCTAACTGTTATATAGATGATAATGCCTCTGTCACAGACAAAACTCAATGTCTGTTTCATTGACACCTATGTGTCTGCCTGCCTGTCTGCTAATGACAATATGCAATACACAACTTCAATCACTGACCACATGCAATTTGAACTTTACACCTATCAGGCTATACACCATAAATAAAATGCATTGATTTATGGCTCGTGCACCCGAGTTCTGTCTCTGTCACATTATGTAATTACACAGACAGGCAGGTGTGATACTTGTTACCCGACTACTGACGGCCTTGTTTGTTTCCTGTACGCCACTGTGAACATATAGTCAGTCGTTCTCTATAACCGTACTGCTGACGGCCTTGTTTGTTTCCTGTACGCCACTGTGAACATATAGTCAGTCGTTCTCTATAACCGTACTGCTGACGGCCTTGTTTGTTTCCTGTACGCCACTGTGAACATATAGTCAGTCGTTCTCTATACCCGTACTGCTGACGGCCCTGTTTGTTTCCTCTATGCCACTGTGAACATATAGTCAGTTGTTCTCTATAACCGTACTACTGACGGCCTTGTTTGTTTCCTGTACGCCACTCTGAGCATATAGTCAGTCGGTCTCTATACCCGTACTGCTGACAGCTTTGTTTGTTTCCTGTATGTCACTGTGAACATATAGTCAGTCGTTCTCTATACCCGTACTGCTGACGGCTTTATTTGTTTCCTGTATGCCACTGTGAACATATAGTCAGTCGTTCTCTATACCCGTACTGCTGACAGCCTTGTTTGTTTCCTGCATGTCACTGTGAACTGTGAACATATAGTCAGTCGTTCTCTATACCCGTACTGCTGACAGCCTTGTTTGTTTCCTGTACGCCACTGTGAACATATAGTCAGTCGTTCTCTATACCCGTACTGCTGACAGCCTTGTTTCTTTCCTGTATGCCACTGTGAACATAGTGTCAGTCGTTCTCTATACCCGTACTGCTGACAGCCTTGTTTGTTTCCTGTACGCCACTGTGAACTGTGAACATATAGTCAGTCGTTCTCTATACCCGTACTGCTGACGGCCTTCTTTGTTTCCTGTACGCCACTGTGAACATATAGTCAGTCGTTCTCTATACCCGTACTGCTGACAGCCTTGTTTGTTTCCTGTACGCCACTGTGAACATATAGTCAGTCGTTCTCTATACCCGTACTGCTGACAGCCTTGTTTGTTTCCTGTATGCCACTGTGAACATAGTGTCAGTCGTTCTCTATACCCGTACTGCTGACAGCCTTGTTTGTTTCCTGTATGTCACTGTGAACATATAGTCAGTCGTTCTCTATACCCGTACTGCTGACAGCCTTGTTTGTTTCCTGTACGCCACTGTGAACTGTGAACATATAGTCAGTCGTTCTCTATACCCGTACTGCTGACAGCCTTGTTTGTTTCCTGTACGCCACTGTGAACTGTGAACATATATTCAGTCGTTCTCTATACCCGTACTGCTGACAGCCTTGTTTGTTTCCTGTACGCCACTGTGAACTGTGAACATATAGTCAGTCGTTCTCTATACCCGTACTGCTGACAGCCTCGTTTCTTTTCCTGTACGCCACTGTGAACATATAGTCAGTCGTTCTCTATACCCGTACTACTGACAGCCTTGTTTGTTTCCTGTACGCCACTGTGAACTGTGAACATATATTCAGTCGTTCTCTATACCCGTACTGCTGACAGCCTTGTTTGTTTCCTGTACGCCACTGTGAACTGTGAACATATAGTCAGTCGTTCTCTATACCCGTACTGCTGACAGCCTTGTTTGTTTCCTGTACGCCACTGTGAACTGTGAACATATAGTCAGTCGTTCTCTATACCCGTACTGCTGACAGCCCTGTTTGTTTCCTGTACGCCACTGTGAACTGTGAACATATATTCAGTCGTTCTCTATACCCGTACTGCTGACAGCCTTGTTTGTTTCCTGTACGCCACTGTGAACTGTGAACATATATTCAGTCGTTCTCTATACCCGTACTGCTGACAGCCTTGTTTGTTTCCTGTACGCCACTGTGAACATATAGTCAGTCGTTCTCTATACCCGTACTACTGACGGCTATATTTGTTTCCTGTACGCCACTGTGAACATATAGTCAGTCGTTCTCTATACCCGTACTGCTGACAGCCTTGTTTGTTTCCTGTACGCCACTGTGAACATATAGTCAGTCGTTCTCTATACCCGTACTGCTGACAGCCTTGTTTGTTTCCTGTACGCCACTGTGAACTATGAACATATATTCAGTCGTTCTCTATACCCGTACTACTGACAGCCTTGTTTGTTTCCTGTATGTCACTGTGAACTGTGAACATATAGTCAGTCGTTCTCTATACCCGTACTGCTGACAGCCTTGTTTGTTTCCTGTACGCCACTGTGAACTGTGAACATATATTCAGTCGTTCTCTATACCCGTACTGCTGACAGCCTTGTTTGTTTCCTGTACGCCACTGTGAACATATAGTCAGTCGTTCTCTATACCCGTACTGCTGACGGCCTTGTTTGTTTCCTGTACGCCACTGTGAACATATAGTCAGTCGTTCTCTATACCCGTACTGCTGACAGCCTTGTTTGTTTCCTGTACGCCACTGTGAACTGTGAACATATAGTCAGTCGTTCTCTATACCCGTACTGCTGACAGCCTTGTTTGTTTCCTGTACGCCACTGTGAACTGTGAACATATAGTCAGTCGTTCTCTATACCCGTACTGCTGACAGCCTTGTTTGTTTCCTGTACGCCACTGTGAACATATAGTCAGTCGTTCTCTATACCCGTACTGCTGACAGCCTTGTTTGTTTCCTGTACGCCACTGTGAACATATAGTCAGTCGTTCTCTATACCCGTACTGCTGACAGCCTTGTTTGTTTCCTGTACGCCACTGTGAACATATAGTCAGTCGTTCTCTATACCCGTACTGCTGACGGCCCTGTTTGTTTCCTGTACGCCACTGTGAACATATAGTCAGTCGTTCTCTATACCCGTACTGCTGACAGCCTTGTTTGTTTCCTGTACGCCACTGTGAACTGTGAACATATGGTCAGTCGGTCTCTATACCCGTACTACTGACAGCCTTGTTTGTTTCCTGTACGCCACTGTGAACATATAGTCAGTCGTTCTCTATACCCGTACTGCTGACAGCCTTGTTTGTTTCCTGTACGCCACTGTGAACATATAGTCAGTCGTTCTCTATACCCGTACTGCTAACAGCCTTGTTTGTTTCCTGTACGCCACTGTGAACATATAGTCAGTCGTTCTCTATACCCGTACTGCTGACCGCCCTGTTTGTTTCCCTGCCACGCCACTGTGAACATATAGTCAGTCGTTCTCTATACCCGTACTGCTGACAGCTTTGTTTGTTTCCTGTACGCCACTGTGAACTGTGAACATATAGTCAGTCGTTCTCTATACCCGTACTGCTGACAGCTTTGTTTGTTTCCTGTACGCCACTGTGAACTGTGAACATATATTCAGTCGTTCTCTATACCCGTACTGCTGACGGCCCTGTTTTGTTTCCTGTACGCCACTGTGAACATATAGTCAGTCGGTCTCTATACCCGTACTGCTGACAGCCTTGTTTGTTTCCTGTACGCCACTGTGAGCATATAGTCAGTCGGTCTCTATACCCGTACTGCTGACAGCTTTGTTTGTTTCCTGTACGCCACTGTGAACTGTGAACATATAGTCAGTCGTTCTCTATACCCGTACTGCTGACAGCCTTGTTTGTTTCCTGTACGCCACTGTGAACATATAGTCAGTCGTTCTCTATACCCGTACTGCTGACGGCTTTATTTGTTTCCTGTACGCCACTGTGAACATATATTCAGTCGTTCTCTATACCCGTACTGCTGACAGCCTTGTTTGTTTCCTGTACGCCACTGTGAACTGTGAACATATAGTCAGTCGTTCTCTATACCCGTACTGCTGACAGCCTTGTTTGTTTCCTGTACGCCACTGTGAACTGTGAACATATAGTCAGTCGTTCTCTATACCCGTACTGCTGACAGCCTTGTTTGTTTCCTGTACGCCACTGTGAACTGTGAACATATATTCAGTCGTTCTCTATACCCGTACTGCTGACAGCCTTGTTTGTTTCCTGTATGCCACTGTGAACATAGTGTCAGTCGTTCTCTATACCCGTACTGCTGACAGCCTTATTTGTTTCCTGTATGCCACTGTGAACATAGTGTCAGTCGGTCTCTATACCCGTACTGCTGACAGCCTTGTTTGTTTCCTGTACGCCACTGTGAACATATAGTCAGTCGTTCTCTATACCCGTACTGCTGACAGCCTTGTTTGTTTCCTGTACGCCACTGTGAACTGTGAACATATATTCAGTCGTTCTCTATACCTGTACTGCTGACAGCCTTGTTTGTTTCCTGTACGCCACTGTGAACTGTGAACATATAGTCAGTCGTTCTCTATACCCGTACTGCTGACAGCCTTGTTTGTTTCCTGTACGCCACTGTGAACTGTGAACATATAGTCAGTCGTTCTCTATACCCGTACTGCTGACAGCCTTGTTTGTTTCCTGTACGCCACTGTGAACTGTGAACATATATTCAGTCGTTCTCTATACCCGTACTGCTGACAGCCCTTGTTTGTTTCCTGTACGCCCACTGTGAACATATAGTCAGTCGTTCTCTATACCCGTACTGCTGACAGCCTTATTTGTTTCCTGTACGCCACTGTGAACATATAGTCAGTCGTTCTCTATACCCGTACTGCTGACAGCCTTGTTTGTTTCCTGTACGCCACTGTGAACATATAGTCAGTCGTTCTCTATACCCGTACTGCTGACAGCCTTGTTTGTTTCCTGTACGCCACTGTGAACTGTGAACATATATTCAGTCGTTCTCTATACCCGTACTACTGACAGTCTTGTTTGTTTCCTCTATGTCACTGTGAACTGTGAACATATAGTCAGTCGTTCTCTATACCCGTACTGCTGACAGCCTTGTTTGTTTCTGTACGCCACTGTGAACTGTGAACATATATTCAGTCGTTCTCTATACCCGTACTGCTGACAGCCTTGTTTGTTTCCTGTACGCCACTGTGAACATATAGTCAGTCGTTCTCTATACCAGTACTGCTGACGGCTTTATTTGTTTCCTGTACGCCACTGTGAACATATAGTCAGTCGGTCTCTATACCCGTACTGCTGACAGCCTTGTTTGTTTCCTGTACGCCACTGTGAACTGTGAACATATAGTCAGTCGTTCTCTATACCCGTACTGCTGACAGCCTTGTTTGTTTCCTGTACGCCACTGTGAACTGTGAACATATATTCAGTCGTTCTCTATACCCGTACTGCTGACAGCCTTGTTTGTTTCCTGTACGCCACTGTGAACATATAGTCAGTCGTTCTCTATACCCGTACTGCTGACTGCCTTGTTTGTTTCCTGTACGCCACTGTGAACTGTGAACATATATTCAGTCGTTCTCTATACCCGTACTGCTGACAGCCTTGTTTGTTTCCTGTACGCCACTGTGAACATATAGTCAGTCGTTCTCTATACCCGTACTGCTGACAGCCTTGTTTGTTTCCTGTACGCCACTGTGAACATATAGTCAGTCGTTCTCTATACCCGTACTGCTGACGGCCTTGTTTGTTTCCTGTACGCCACTGTGAACTGTGAACATATAGTCAGTCGTTCTCTATACCCGTACTGCTGACAGCTTTGTTTGTTTCCTGTACGCCACTGTGAACATATAGTCAGTCGGTCTCTATACCCGTACTACTGACAGTCTTGTTTGTTTCCTCTATGTCACTGTGAACTGTGAACATATAGTCAGTCGTTCTCTATACCCGTACTGCTGACAGCCTTGTTTGTTTCCTGTACGCCACTGTGAACTGTGAACATATATTCAGTCGTTCTCTATACCCGTACTGCTGACGGCCTTGTTTTGTTTCCTGTGAACTGTGAACATATAGTCAGTCGGTCTCTATACCCGTACTGCTGACAGCCTTGTTTGTTTCCTGTACGCCACTGTGAACATATAGTCAGTCGGTCTCTATACCCGTACTGCTGACAGCTTTGTTTGTTTCCTGTACGCCACTGTGAACTGTGAACATATAGTCAGTCGTTCTCTATACCCGTACTGCTGACAGCCTTGTTTGTTTCCTGTACGCCACTGTGAACATATAGTCAGTCGTTCTCTATACCCGTACTGCTGACGGCTTTATTTGTTTCCTGTACGCCACTGTGAACATATAGTCAGTCGTTCTCTATACCCGTACTGCTGACAGCCTTGTTTGTTTCCTGTACGCCACTGTGAACATATAGTCAGTCGTTCTCTATACCCGTACTGCTGACAGCCTTGTTTGTTTCCTGTACGCCACTGTGAACATATAGTCAGTCGTTCTCTATACCCGTACTGCTGACGGCTTTATTTGTTTCCTGTACGCCACTGTGAACATATATTCAGTCGTTCTCTATACCCGTACTGCTGACAGCCTTGTTTGTTTCCTGTACGCCACTGTGAACATATAGTCAGTCGTTCTCTATACCCGTACTGCTGACAGCCTTGTTTGTTTCCTGTACGCCACTGTGAACTGTGAACATATAGTCAGTCGTTCTCTATACCCGTACTGCTGACAGCCTTGTTTGTTTCCTGTACGCTGTGAACTGTGAACATATAGTCAGTCGTTCTCTATACCCGTACTGCTGACAGCCTTGTTTGTTTCCTGTATGTCACTGTGAACATATAGTCAGTCGGTCTCTATACCCGTACTGCTGACAGCCTTGTTTGTTTCCTGTCACTGTGAACTGTGAACATATAGTCAGTCGTTCTCTATACCCGTACTGCTGACAGCCTTGTTTGTTTCCTGTACGTCACTGTGAACTGTGAACATATAGTCAGTCGGTCTCTATACCCGTACTGCTGACAGCCTTGTTTGTTTCCTGTATGTCACTGTGAACTGTGAACATATAGTCAGTCGTTCTCTATACCCGTACTGCTGACAGCCTTGTTTGTTTCCTGTACGCCACTGTCACTGTGAGCATATAGTCAGTCGTTCTCTATACCCGTACTGCTGACGGCCTTGTTTGTTTCCTGTATGTCACTGTGAACATATAGTCAGTCGGTCTCTATACCCGTACTGCTGACAGCCTTGTTTGTTTCCTGTATGCCACTGTGAACATATAGTCAGTCGGTCTCTATACCCGTACTGCTGACAGCCTTGTTTGTTTCCTGTACGCCACTGTGAAGCATATAGTCAGTCGTTCTCTATACCCGTACTGCTGACAGCTTTGTTTGTTTCCTGTACGCCACTGTGAACATATAGTCAGTCGTTCTCTATACCCGTACTGCTGACGGCCTTGTTTGTTTCCTGTACGCCACTGTGAACATATAGTCAGTCGGTCTCTATACCCGTACTGCTGACAGCCTTGTTTGTTTCCTGTACGCCACTGTGAACTGTGAACATATAGTCAGTCGTTCTCTATACCCGTACTGCTGACAGCCTTGTTTGTTTCCTGTTTGTCACTGTGAACTGTGAACATAGTGTCAGTCGTTCTCTATACCCGTACTGCTGACAGCCTTGTTTGTTTCCTGTACGCCACTGTGAGCATATAGTCAGTCGTTCTCTATACCCGTACTGCTGACAGCCTTGTTTGTTTCCTGTATGTCACTGTGAACTGTGAACATATAGTCAGTCGTTCTCTATACCCGTACTGCTGACTGCCTTGTTTGTTTCCTGTACGCCACTGTGAGCATATAGTCAGTCGGTCTCTATACCCGTACTGCTGACAGCTTTGTTTGTTTCCTGTATGTCACTGTGAACATATAGTCAGTCGTTCTCTATACCCGTACTGCTGACAGCCTTGTTTGTTTCCTGTACGCCACTGTGAACTGTGAACATATAGTCAGTCGTTCTCTATACCCGTACTGCTGACAGCCTTGTTTGTTTCCTGTACGCCACTGTGAACATATAGTCAGTCGTTCTCTATACCCGTACTGCTGACGGCCCTGTTTGTTTCCTGTACGCCACTGTGAACAGTGAACATATATTCAGTCGTTCTCTATACCCGTACTGCTAACAGCCTTGTTTGTTTCCTGTACGCCACTGTGAACATATAGTCAGTCGTTCTCTATACCCGTACTGCTGACGGCCTTGTTTGTTTCCTGTACGCCACTGTGAACTGTGAACATATATTCAGTCGTTCTCTATACCCGTACTGCTGACAGCCTTGTTTGTTTCCTGTACGCCACTGTGAACTGTGAACATATAGTCAGTCGGTCTCTATACCCGTACTGCTGACAGCCTTGTTTGTTTCCTGTATGTCACTGTGAACTGTGAACATATAGTCAGTCGTTCTCTATACCCGTACTGCTGACAGCCTTGTTTTGTTTCCTGTACGCCACTGTGAACTGTGAACATATATTCAGTCGTCTCTCTATACCCGTACTGCTGACAGCTTTGTTTGTTTCCTGTACGCCACTGTGAACTGTGAACATATAGTCAGTCGTTCTCTATACCCGTACTGCTGACGGCCTTGTTTTGTTTCCTGTACGCCACTGTGAACATATAGTCAGTCGTTCTCTATACCCGTACTGCTGACAGCCTTGTTTGTTTCCTGTACGCCACTGTGAACATATAGTCAGTCGGTTCTCTATACCCGTACTGCTGACAGCTTTGTTTGTTTCCTGTACGCCACTGTGAACTGTGAACATATAGTCAGTCGTTCTCTATACCCGTACTGCTGACAGCCTTGTTTGTTTCCTGTACTACTGTGAACATATAGTCTGTCGTTCTCTATACCCGTACTGCTGACGGCTTTATTTGTTTCCTGTACGCCACTGTGAACATATAGTCAGTCGTTCTCTATACCCGTACTGCTGACAGATTTGTTTGTTTCCTGTACGCCACTGTGAACATATAGTCAGTCGTTCTCTATACCCGTACTGCTGACAGCCTTGTTTGTTTCCTGTACGCCACTGTGAACTGTGAACATATGGTCAGTCGTTCTCTATACCCGTACTGCTGACAGCCTTGTTTGTTTCCTGTACGCCACTGTGAACTGTGAACATATATTCAGTCGTTCTCTATACCCGTACTGCTGACAGCCTTGTTTGTTTCCTGTATGTCACTGTGAGCATATAGTCAGTCGGTCTCTATACCCGTACTGCTGACAGCCTTGTTTGTTTCCTGTTTGTCACTGTGAACTGTGAACATAGTGTCAGTCGTTCTCTATACCCGTACTGCTGACAGCCTTGTTTGTTTCCTGTTTGTCACTGTGAACTGTGAACATAGTGTCAGTCGGTCTCTATACCCGTACTGCTGACAGCTTTGTTTGTTTCCTGTATGTCACTGTGAACTGTGAACATATAGTCAGTCGTTCTCTATACCCGTACTGCTGACAGCCTTGTTTGTTTCCTGTATGTCACTGTGAGCATATAGTCAGTCGTTCTCTATACCCGTACTACTGACGGCCTTGTTTGTTTCCTGTATGTCACTGTGAGCATATAGTCAGTCGGTCTCTATACCCGTACTACTGACGGCCTTGTTTGTTTCCTGTATGTCACTGTGAGCATATAGTCAGTCGGTCTCTATACCCGTACTACTGACGGCCCTGTTTGTTTCCTGTACGCCACTGTGAGCATATAGTCAGTCGGTCTCTATACCCGTACTGCTGACAGCTTTGTTTGTTTCCTGTACGCCACTGTGAGCATATAGTCAGTCGTTCTCTATACCCGTACTGCTGACTGCCTTGTTTGTTTCCTGTACGCCACTGTGAGCATATAGTCAGTCGGTCTCTATACCCGTACTGCTGACAGCTTTTTTTGTTTCCTGTATGTCACTGTGAACTGTGAACATATAGTCAGTCGTTCTCTATACCCGTTTTGCTGACAGCCTTGTTTGTTTCCTGTTTGTCACTGTGAACTGTGAACATAGTGTCAGTCGTTCTCTATAGCCGTACTGTTGACAGCCTTGTTTGTTACCTGTACGCCACTGTGAGCATATAGTCAGTCGTTCTCTATACCCGTACTGCTGACAGCTTTGTTTGTTTCCTGTATGTCACTGTGAACTGTGAGCATATAGTCAGTCGGTCTCTATACCCGTACTGCTGACAGCTTTGTTTGTTTCCTGTATGTCACTGTGAACATATAGTCAGTCGTTCTCTATACCTGTACTGCTGACAGCTTTGTTTGTTTCCTGTTTTGTCACTGTGAACTGTGAACATAGAGTCAGTCGGTCTCTATACCCGTACTGCTGACAGCTTTGTTTGTTTCCTGTATGTCACTGTGAACATATAGTCAGTCGTTCTCTATACCCGTACTACTGACAGCTTTGTTGTTTCCTGTACGCCACTGTGAGCATATAGTCAGTCGTTCTCTATACCCGTACTACTGACTGCCTTGTTTGTTTCCTGGACGCCACTGTGAACATATAGTCAGTCGTTCTCTATACCCGTACTACTGACAGCCTTGTTTGTTTCCTTACGCCACTGTGAACATATAGTCAGTCGTTCTCTATACCCGTACTGCTGACAGCCTTGTTTGTTTCCTGTACGCCACTGTGAACATATAGTCAGTCGTTCTCTATACCCGTACTGCTGACAGCCTTGTTTGTTTCCTGTACGCCACTGTGAACATATAGTCAGTCGTTCTCTATACCCGTACTGCTGACAGCTTTGTTTGTTTCCTGTTTTGTCACTGTGAACTGTGAACATATAGTCAGTCGTTCTCTATACCCGTACTGCTGACTGCTTTGTTTGTTTCCTGTATGTCACTGTGAACTGTGAACATATAGTCAGTCGTTCTCTATACCCGTCAAAGTCAAAGTCAAAGTCAAAGATCTTTATTATGCATGAAGGCCACCGGCCCATATACATATAACATATGTACAATCAAAATATATTGGCAACATGATGTAAAACAATTAAGAGTTTAACAAAGTCTGTCTCTTTATATAAGCAGTATATATGAATTTGCATAGATTTAATAATGCTTCCTTTGAAGTAGAAGTTAGCAGGTTTTTGAAAATAAATATATTTGGAATGCGGTTGTAAATATGTGGAAAATAATAGAATCTTTCTTCAGAATAATATTTGCATACTAAAAGAAAATGGAATTCATCCTCTATACCGAGTTTACAGACAGGACATGTGCGTAGAGATACATCAATATTTAATCCATCTTCCTTCATTTATTTTTAATCGTAATAGGCCTGCTCGGAATTTTATAAGAATATTACGATATTTGTTTTCATGTATAACACTTAAATATTTTTCCGGTTCTAGTAAACACTTTACATTCTCTATACAGATTGTAGCGTGAACTGTTGTCGAGAGTACAATGCCAAGATTGGTAGAACATATTTACACATACATCTTTAAAACATCTAAGAAAATCGACCTTATTGCCTACACTTTGTGCTAACCATACAAAGCCAAATCCATGTGAAAAAAGTATGTTACGAATATGAGAAGCATAATTATTTTGCCCAATGTTATCTAAATATACTGACATGTCATATGATTTTTTTGGTATTCTACCAGAGTGCATTTCTGTAAGCTTTAGCCAATATTTAATAACTCGACATAAGGCATTTATATACAAAGGATACCCGTACTACTGACGGCTTTATTTGTTTCCTGTACGCCACTGTGACTATACAGTCAGTCGGTCTCTACACCCGTACCCGTCTCCGGGCTGTGGAAACCATTGTGGGTCATGAACGCCTTTACCTGTGAGAATAGCTCTATGCTGGGGGCTAAATGCAACCTTAAAGCATACATTGGTATTGGAAAAGAAATTTGATTACTGTCAACAGTGAAAGGTTTGGTGGAAAGACTACGAGATGGGGAGTACGTCATCTGCGCGGAGGGATACATGTGGGAACTGGAGAAGAGGCTTTCAGATCTGGGTCCTTTACGCCTGAAGTGGTCATAGACCATCCGGAAAGAGTTCGACAACTGCATGAAGAATTTGTCCATGCCGGAAGTGACGTTGTGGGAGGCCTTTACGGTGAGATAAGTCATAAATTTTCTCATGTGTGGATTTCCAAGAGGATGCAAATGAATATATTTTTTTATCTGTTTTTACGCAACGTCTTCAAGACATTTTCCTTCCAAGAATAACACAAATCTTTGTTAGAGCCGGAGTTATATGTTATGAATCTACGAGGTAACCGTTAATACAGGCTTTGTGTAAATTTAGAATTGGTTTTCATTATTTTTTTTATATATAATTTACGCAAATCCAATAGAGCTTTGATTGATGACAACGAAGCCATTTGTAAAAAGTTGTGATACAGGTAATGCTGAAAGTGAAATTCATGTAATATCAAGTCAAAACATAGATTACACAACAGTCTCGTTTCCACTGCTGACAGGGTTTCGTTCTATTGCGGAACTTAGTATAATAACCAGTCCAGATTTTTAGACCAATTCATTTAACTGGAAATCAGTATTACTTTGGCACATCTAGGCACTCTTGTATATTGCAACACTACGCTTCTTCTAATCTTGCCAACACGTCGTGCAGCGTGTTCTGTCGTACAGCGAGCTCTGACAAACGGAAACCCGGAAATCGTGGAAATCTCAAAACGAGGCTCTGCCGCCAGAAATGATTTGGCGGTGTGGTACGGACTTAATATTATATCAATCACATTGTGCGTTACAGAACTACACTGAATAAGCGCACAAAACATGCAACAGGTGTAACCAGTGAGCCAGATGCATTCAAACAGGGGCAGTCGCCAGCGGACGTCTTAGTTAAGGTCATGCTGCCGCCACTTCGCCATAAAATAAAGAAATACGATGTTATTAAAGTTTTAAATTGAAATTTATTTATAAGTACCATTTATTTATGATACAAGGAATTGGAATTCAGTGTAACCATGGAGTTGTTTGTATGTCTATTTTCACTTTCACACGAGAAAATTCGGATCTGGCTGAAAAGTAGGTCATTGCCTGAATAGGTTAACGAGAGCCTCATGTTTCGGTTTGCATGTACCCAAGTATTCAGATTTCCATGAAGTAAGTATTTATATCAGCACCTGTAAGAGATAAAACAAATGATTGTCCAGTCTGTTAAATTCTAAGAATATTGATGTTATCAAATCTATTGTAGTTTTTCACCACGTGCATTTAACTGTAGCAAGTTTACTTGTACTATAAGCCTTTAGGCCCGAAATACTGAATGAAATGAATCTGAATCTGAAAAAGTTCTAAATGCAATGGCCATATGACCACTGAAGGTCAAACAATTACAGGTAATTATATGTATTGACCTACACCTTGTAACCCGGGTTCACACTGAGGTATAAATCTACAAAACTGCTTCATGTTTTAAATTTTTATGCATACATTATTCTTATGACTATTATTATTATTGTATGCTTAATGATCACTGGTTTCTGGTAAAAGAATATCCAGTCCGGGAATGAAAACAGATTCTAATTATAGTAGGCTGCAAAATCGCTGTGAAAATCATATGAATGGACTTCTGTTCTGGAAAAGATTAAGCCATAATCCGTCCCCACTCTCCATTTGCCGCGCAGTTCCTCTCCATAGGCCATGGGATTGCGTCTTGTTAAACTAGGCTGTCATGGTCGTTGGTCTTCCTTTATCTTCCTAGGTCTTTACTTCACCGGTGATCACGTGCTTCCTCACCAGACAAATTATAACCAACCGGGCATCCAAGTTCAGAAAAATCTGTTTCCCTGCAAGTTGGTATGGTACGTATTCGTGTTTTAAAGAGAGCTTTTCCCTTCAGTATTACGGCCACCGAGCGAAGATGCGAATGGTTGGAAGGGAAGATGAACTGGAAACCTTTAAATCTCGCAGCGCTGAAGATTGCGCGAGATGTTGCTGACTAGGAGCAAGGGGAACACTAATGGCGGGAAATCTTTCCAATACCATGATCTATGACCCAGGGAATTCTGAAACGATAGAGGAAGTGAAATGTATTTTCAAGTGAGTGATGGTGTCGTCTCTTTGTATTTAAATTCCCACTTTGTGATTTCAACTACATAATAAAATGTGTTTAAGAATCACCGAAAAAATAGTGATGTAAAATAGTGCTCGTAAAAAGGTGATTGCATCCTGCCCGGCCATGTTTTGTATGTGGGGAAACTGTCCATAGTAATATTCGAGAGTTGGGTTGTCTAACAATGTATAACGAACTTAACTTTATTCTTTGTGTTGACATTCGTGTACTGTTGTTCACGTTTCCCCCAGGAACAAGTAGAGTGGGCTGTGAAGGGCAGGGCGGACTACTTTATTGCGGAGACATTCAACTCGTTTGGTGAGGCCAGCCTCGCTCTGGAGGCGATCCGGAAGAATGGACATGGTAATATGTTTCACATAGATGGGTAAATACGTATTAATCATTTGTCCCATAAGTAATTAAGAAATACACTTCGCTCTACCACCATGTATAGTGTAATAAAACCTACTTTTGCCCTGAACTATTAAAGTTAAAGCACGAGGACGCTTGCGTCAGAGTGCTTTAACGTTATAATAGTTCAGGGCGAAAGTGCTTGCGTACGAGTGCTTTAACGTTATAATAGTTCAGGGCGAAAGTGTGTTTTATTACACTATACATGGTGGTAGGGCGAACTGTATTTCTTTTCTAAGATGCCAAATTTAATTCTTTCTAAAGATAATTACGATTAATTTAAGGCAGAAAACAAACGACGGTGTCGGTGACCTAAATTAAGAATCCTCGCACAGGGCTAACTGGCGCGCTGTTCTATTGATGTGTCTGCCCCCTACGTTAAGACGAACGTTACCAGAAAACAAATGATAAACAGCTTGAAGACGGTTTACGTTCGGATTAAATATATTCTCTGAATTATTTTAATTACATCTGTCATTAACGTAAACCATATGGGGCAATATGAACGTTGCATTTCTACTACCAGCGTAAGTTTAGATCAGTACATCCAGAGGAAGTTGAGTAGTCAGCGACATTCCACAATTGCATTGTGGGAATGTAAACATTACGAACGTTACCGTGTCGCTGAAAACTTGTGAGTCGAAATGACACATTTTAACCGTCGTAAAAAACATAAACGTAATGTTTCCACCAGTGATGTTAGCTGCGTGAAGCAACAGCAAAACCAAGAAACTGGATGCAACGGTGTAGTTTACTGTAGGAGGCCGTACGAGGCGATGACAACTGACATGCATCGTGACGTCGCTTACATTGTGACGTAATGTAAAATGGTTCGATTACGAGGGGGCACACTAGAATGGCGCAGTGACGGGATAACGTCATTCAATTGTTACGTCATCAAAAAACTATACCTTTATTGTCTGATAATGTATTTTTTTTTCGATTGTTCTAACCGCTAGGCATCTTAGAAACTAGGATAAACACGATTTTGGAGTATATTTTGAAAATAGTTAAATCGGTCTCGCGGAACATGTCTTTTTCACCTCAGGTCTTCCAGCTGTGATCACCATGGCGGCGTATGTCCCAGACAGAACCACAGATGATGTCCCCTTCCCCCAGGCCATGAGGAGGCTGGAAGAAGAAGGGGCGGCGGTCGTGGGGTTGAACTGTGCCCGGGGTCCGGCCACGATGTTGCCACTTCTCAGGCAGATCCGACAGGCCTGTAAGGTAAGTGCACTCTCTGGTGGGTCAGCAAATCCGACAGGCTTGTAAGGTGAATCCACTCTCTCTGGTGAGTCAACAGATCCGACAGGCTTGTAAGGTGAGTCCACTCTCTCTGGTGAGTCAGCAGATCCGACATGCTTGTCAGGTGAGTCCACTCTCTCTGGTGAGTCAACAGATCCGACAGGCTTGTAAGGTGAGTCCACTCTCTCTGGTGAGTCAACAGATCCGACATGCTTGTCAGGTGAATAGACTCTCGTGTTGGGTCAACAGATCGGACAGGCTTGTAAGGTGAGTCCACTCTCTCTGGTGAGTCAGCAGATCCGACATGCTTGTCAGGTGAGTCCACTCTCTCTGGTGAGTCAACAGATCCGACAGGCTTGTAAGGTGAGTCCACTCTCTCTGGTGAGTCAACAGATCCGACATGCTTGTCAGGTGAATAGACTCTCGTGTTGGGTCAACAGATCGGATAGACATGTAAGGTGAGTCCACTCTGTTGGGTCAACGGATCGAACAGGGTTGAAAGGTGAGTCTGGTGGGTCAGGAAATCGTGACCAAAAGCCCAACCTGGAGATCTTGACCAAAAGCCCACCACCAGCCTATGATGCTGCCCTCAACCAAGTCCAGTTATCAGTGTAAAATATCTTCCTTTCTAAACTGCCCCATAAAATCTGGTACATCTCTGGTTTCCACATCTTATCCCATTGTTAATTCACTGGCTTTAATCAATTTACTGCCCGGCTAATCATGTTAATTTTGTTGTTTCTTTTTTTACACTCAGTATATATACACCCCCTCCTCTTCCGTGTTACATTCCTGCCTGACAAAACGTCACGCTCACAAAAAGTTTTTCATCCATAAATTTGTTAGTATTGGACTTCCCAACTTCTAAAAGTTGATCACTCAAAGAAGATCGAGTCATCAGATCAGACAGACCTGTAAGATGAGTCCAGTCTCTGGTGGGTCAACACAGATCTGTAAGGTGAGTCCACTCTCTGATGGGTACCTGTAAGGTGAGTCCACTCTCTGGTGGGTCAACACACCTGTAAGGGCAGTCCACTCTCTGGTAGGTCAACAGATCTGTAAGGTGAGTCCACTCTCTGGTGAGTCAACAGATCTGTAAGGTCAGTCCACTCTCTGGTAGGTCAACAGATCTGTAAGGTGAGTCCACTCTCTGGTGGGTCAACAGATCTGCAATGTGAGTCCACTCTTTATGTTGGGTCAGCAGATCAGCCTTCATTTAACTTATCACCAAGAGTCGTATGCCAAATTTAATTCTTTCTAAAGATAATTACGATTAATTTAAGGCAGAAAACAAACGACGGTGTCGGTGACCTAAATTAAGAATCCTCGCACAGGGCTAACTGGCGCGCTGTTCTATTGATGTGTCTGCCCCCTACGTTAAGACGAACGTTACCAGAAAAAAACAAATGATAACAGTTTGAAGACGGTTTACGTTCGGATTAAATATATTCTCTGAATTATTTCAATTACATCTGTCATTAACGTAAACCATATGGGGCAATATGAACGTTGCATTTCTACTACCAGCGTACGTTTAGATCAGTACATCCAGAGGAAGTTGAGTAGTCAAGCGACATTCCACAATTGCATTGTGGGAATGTAAACATTACGAACGTTACCGTGTCGCTGAAAACTTGTGAGTCGAAATGACACATTTTAACCGTCGTAAAACATAAACGTAATGTTTCCACCAGTGATGTTAGCTGCGTGAAGCAACAGCAAACCAAGAAACTGGATGCACCGGTGTAGTTTACTGTAGGAGGCCGTACGAGGCGATGACAACTGACATGCATCGTGACGTCGCTTACATTGTGACGTAATGTAAAATGGTTCGATTACGAGGGGGCACACTAGAATGGCGCAGTGACGGGATAACGTCATTCAATTGTTACGTCATCAAAAAACTATACCTTTATTGTCTGATAATGTATTTTTTTTTCGATTGTTCTAACCGCTAGGCATCTTAGAAACTAGGATAAACACGATTTTGGAGTATATTTTGAAAATAGTTAAATCGGTCTCGCGGAACATGTCTTTTTCACCTCAGGTCTTCCAGCTGTGATCACCATGGCGGCGTATGTCCCAGACAGAACCACAGATGATGTCCCCTTCCCCAGGCCATGAGGAGGCTGGAAGAAGAAGGGGCGGCGGTCGTGGTTGGTTGAACTGTGCGGGGTCCGGCCACGATGTTGCCACTTCTCAGGCAGATCCGACAGGCCTGTAAGGTAAGTGCACTCTCTGGTGGGTCAGCAAATCCGACAGGCTTGTAAGGTGAATCCACTCTCTCTGGTGAGTCAACAGATCCGACAGGCTTGTAAGGTGAGTCCACTCTCTCTGGTGAGTCAGCAGATCCGACATGCTTGTCAGGTGAGTCCACTCTCTCTGGTGAGTCAACAGATCCGACAGGCTTGTAAGGTGAGTCCACTCTCTCTGGTGAGTCAACAGATCCGACATGCTTGTCAGGTGAATAGACTCTCGTGTTGGGTCAACAGATCGGACAGGCTTGTAAGGTGAGTCCACTCTCTCTGGTGAGTCAGCAGATCCGACATGCTTGTCAGGTGAGTCCACTCTCTGGTGAGTCAACAGATCCGACAGGCTTGTAAGGTGAGTAGCAATAATGCAACTGAAACGGTGCTGGCCACCTTGGAG